>NW_024351730.1:22547677-22704780 GCF_902729225.1 Pteropus medius | reverse complement strand
GGGAGGGAGGGAGGAAGGAAGGAAGAAAAAGAAAGAAAGAAAAAAGATAGAGAGATTACAATTCATTTAGTAAAGGTTAACTGAATGAACATATCAGATATACTTTAATAAACAATCATTATCAGCATCTTGAATTTTCAGTAATTGTTTAGAATACAATTAATGTGACTCTGGAGAGAATATTCATGAATCATTCACGGGTGCTTCTGAAATGTGTTTTCAGAGTAGATTCACGGTAGCAGATACCATTTGTTTGAGCATCATCTTTGAAGAAGAAAATGATCAACATTCCTCAGACAGTAACTGATTTTAGAGAGCATTCATTAAAAAGGGAGATAATGCCAAAAATATTTCATGGGAGACAAAATATTTCTGTTTAGCAATAACATTTTTACCTAGCTTCCTCAACTGAAGTTAACCTGATCTCACTATTGGTAACTTGTGTTTATCTTTTGCAGCCACTGAGTCTGCCAAACCTATCATTACCCACATCTTTCTACCTTTGAACCATGTACCTACAATGGCAGTAAAAAATTGAGCAATCCTGCACTGGGGTTGAGAGGATTTCATTCCCCAGTCTGTGAAATGTGTGAGTATTAAGGACAATCCCTCATGTTATCCCCTATTCTCATGTTTCATGAAATAATTGTACCACTCAATTCCTAAATTATGACTCACCAGTGAATGAGAGCCCTCTTTTAGCAAAATTTTTGGTGGTTCTTTGTAAATATCTGAGCTAAGAACAGTTCGTACCATGATACTCATCTCTCTTCCACATTCTGATGTTTAGGCCTGGGTCTAACATAAAATAAAAATGTAGACATAGACTTATCTTCATGCAGTCTTAGTTTAGCTCTCTACAAAACATGTGGCTTCCAACCCTGAGTCTGACACCTTTGCCAATAGGGTGACCTTTAGCAAGTTATTAAATGATGAAGTCTCTGGTTTCTTATATGTAAATTTGAGATAATTATAACTACCTTGAAGGATTAACCAGTATGGTGAGTGCATGTCGAATAATTAACACAGTAGGTATTCAATAAATAGTGCAATTATTACCACTGTCATTTGCTGAGAGAATTACTCATAGTTATTTATTTTGAAGACCTAAATCAAACTAAATCTTTGATCAGCTTCTATTGGTTGAGACTAGGGAGCCATGTCAAACATTCTACTTATTTGAAAGTATGAATATTTGTAACTCTTCCAGGAAGTTGTTAAGGAAGACAGCCTGACATGGAAGACAACATTCTCTTCTCTTCATGTTATTGGAACTACTACAAGGCAGAAGTTTTTCTGATGATTTAGAAAGTTTGTTCCTCTTACAAGAATATAAATGCTGTCATTTAGATGTGCCAACCATTCCACTCAGAATTCTGACCTAGAAAGTTTAAAAAGTAATGACTATACTCTTTGACATTCTGAATCTAACTTTAAAGATTAGCAATATAAGGCTACAAATTTCTCTGTTCACTTTTTAAAAATTTCAACACTTACTTTAGCATACTAGGCATCTTCATATATACTATTTATTTCATTTCATCCTAACAGCTCTTTGAAACAGGCATTAATATTCCCTATTATTGATGTCAGCTACTCACAGAGTGAGCTATCAGAGGAAGGGGACAGGGTGTTTAACCACCCCAGACAAGGGCATTTATCTTTGCAAGGGGACAGCTATGAGCCATTATCAGCCAGCACTCCTAGCAGCTGGGGGATGGGTGCACTGGCCCAGAAAACGGAATAGGAATAGGTACCAACAGTATCTACTATTTTCCCATTTTGCAGGTGGTAGCAAGAAAATGAGGCTCAGACCATTTCAATGACTTTACCATGCTCCCATATTTGGTAGTGAAAAGCTAGATCCCAAATCAAACTTCCTGATTCCAAGCTAAACTTTCTTCCTATTGGTTTACTGAAGGATACTAGAGGAGCAGTTGTGAATTTACATAAACCTCTATGAGGTGATATGTTAGAAGCATGACTGCATTAAGTGCATTACTCATTGTAAAAAGTAGTCGTTCTTTTAGATTTCTCTCCATGTTGCCCTTCTAATGTCAGCTGATGCCCCCTTCACCTTTGTTTTATAAAAATTAAAAAACAAATGCATGGGCATTCTATTTATGTCATCCACAATTGCATGCCGCTTGATTTCAAGTCTTCTCAGAAATTTTTTTCAGCTTGCAGATTGTCCTTTGCATCTGACCTCATACAGCAGGTTTTTCTTTCCTTGGAATAATGGTCAAGTTTGGGAATTGACCATGGAAAGCCTGATATTAAACAGGACTGTTCTCGTATGCCATATGTCATATAGCTCTAGTTTAGATAGCGAGAGCTATATGACATATGGCATAGCTTGAACTGTGACAACTACAAGGCATTACAATGGCCAGCATTCCAATTCAGTAAACCAATGATGCTACTTTGTCTGGGGCAATGCACGGGTATAGACTTGAAGAAGATCCTTGTTCTCAAGAGAGTTTCACATTTAAGGCAAAATTGGAGAAATGACAAGATATAGAAAACACTGGAGCCAAGAGGAGAGAGGCCTATTCTAACTGAGAGGATTGGGAAAGGCTTCTTAGAAAAGAATGCAATCAAACTAGATTTTGAATATTAAAGAAAATTTCAGCAAGTAGTGTCATTTGAAGGAAAACATGAAGAAGGAAGCAGCTTTAAAGGACACGATTTGAAGGACAAACATTTCCCTCCAAAAGCAAAGGTCAGAACTAGAATCAGGAACTAAAGCAAGTAGATAAACTTCTGATACCCAGATCTAACAGCACTAAGTTCAGGAACACAGTGAGAGTCTGATTAAGGACCCAGAGGTTAAACAAATCTAAAACCCAAACCTGGATTCACACAAGTAAAGACAGAGAAAGATACAAGCCAAGAAAGATAAGCGAAACCATCTAGCCCTTAAAGATACTATGGGAACTTTGACACAGAGTCTCTTATTAGAAGGAGAACTTAACAAGGTTATAACAGAAGGTAGACGTGAGTCATTAGATTGCTTTTGCCTAAGTTGATCAAGGTCACCCTGGCTTTCAATCACAGCCTGAACATCACCACTGGAGGTGGTGCTTCATGAAACTTTTTTCCAAAAATTACTTTGGAGGAGTAAGAGGCCTTACTTATTCCTATTAGTAGGACAAGCACAGCGAATGGAGAAACAAGATTTATTTACCCCAGGGCTGGGTCCTGGGAAGTACAAAAGAAAAGAGCTTCCTTTTTTTTTTCTTTTTTTTTTTAAGTTGTTACTCAGCACCTCTTATGTGCCTACTGGGCTAGGCATTATTACATCAGAACTAATCTATTTCAACTACTCGAATGTCTAATTTAAAGTAGTGAAAAACAAGAAGAAGAGAAGGGGAAGGAAGAGTAAGAAGGGGATACTTAAGATCAACATTATGAAGCATTCTTTTTAGGGAATGAGAGAGTTATGATGCCCAGACATGATATAGCTGAATAATCATGATTCATGGCTCTCAAGGGGTGAAGCAAAAAGGAGAAGAGTGACAGGAAGTAACATTTCCAAGTGTCTATTTGAAATAGGCATGGTGCCAATTATTTTTATGATTGTTATCACCATTTAATCCTCTTATCATTGCAAGTTAGTAAGTTTCCAAAGGTAAAGTCACTCAGAAAAAATCATGCTTCCTTTCGCTGCATGCCTCTGAATTGAAAGATAGCTCAAGTTGGCATTTTGGACCAACTTTGGACCATTTAAAGGGTCTTCGCTTACCTTTCTTTAGTTCCAAATAACAATGAAGAATGCCCTTACAAGATTAAAAATCATAAGATTCTGTTGTTTTATCTTTATACAGCTAATAACAGATACAACCTGATTTATGGATGAAGATGGAATGTTAAATATATTACTTATTTTTGTTTTTATTGAGCTATTATTCATCATGACTCTAAGAAAACTATTAGTATAATGAAGTGTAACGATATACAGTTCCTGGGATGAAATCCATTACTAAAGCCAACATTGGGGGACCCTATTATATCTTAGTGAGTCCACCATCAGCTCTAATTTTGTTTATATGCCTACAGATTTGAATGAAGATCAAAGTATTAGTTTCTTAAGCATATTATAAGACTACTATCTCTCTATAATGAGAATTAAAACCTAAATATTTTAGCCTTCACTTAACCACTATATGAAACACTATAATTTATTCAACAAAGATTTAGTATTTGAACATTTCAAGGTGGTGTTGAAATGGCTGGAATTTCACACAACCATTTTAAAATTTTGACAGAGATTCAAGGTAATAATGCACAAAAATATTTCAGAAAATCAAATTCTGAACATCAACTTTGTATATTAACTGTCCTGTTGACTCAGCCCATTTTCTATCAACTGAGGATTTTTTGGACATCTCTTGTTTTCTTTGAGTATGATCTATCTCAAAATAATATTTCTTTGGTATGTGCTGTGTGCCCAGTCATAGGAAAGTGTTCATTACACACACACACACACACACACACACACACACACACACACACACACAGTAATAAAGAGAAATTCAACCAATGAAGCTCATCCCAAGGCCCTCATGACTTCTAGCACTTAATAATGATTTGGTTCATTTTTATCATTGCTATGCATCAAATACCTTTTTTGATTAATTGTTTAAAAACTATTATTCACAACTAATAGAGAACAGGTACTATGAAGCCAATGGAGATATAATGGTGAGATAAAGACAATTCCTGATCTCATAAAGTATACAGTCCAGTAGGCTAATCATTCACCCACCCCATTTTAAGATTATTCACATCATTACTAAACTTTGATTTTAGGTATAGCTGAAGACTGGTGGAGACAAATGCACATCTCCAGACCTTTTGTTTTTCAGTGCAAATAAATAGTTAATACAGTTTCTTCCCTAGTATGAATGGTTTTTGGCATTTGGAGAAAACACTCACATGGCAGGCCTCACAGCTCACATGGCAGATGTCACAGCAGATACATTTGAGCACTCCGTGTTTGGGAAGAACCATTTCCCATTTGTAGGGTTAATGTGCAGATTAATGGAGATGTGCTTATAAAGCGCCTTGTAGAGTATCATAATAAGTATGAAGAATGTCTTATTTTATTCCATTTTTCTTCCATCATCCTTCCCTCCTGCTAGCTGTCCCTTAATGCATAAAATGACTCATTCCTAAAAATTCAGTTACATAGCAAAATTTTGTATATCAGATCTGATTTCTCACTATGACATTTTATTACAGCATACATCAATTTTATGGGAAAAAAAGAATCTAGTTTAAGCTTTTATGAATGGTCCCTAAGTGATTTTTATTTCCTCGCATTTTAAAAATTTCATTATCCCCAGAGATACAAAGTCACGCTTTCTATTAGCAGACAAAATAACTTTATAAAATTATGAATGAGATTGAATTTTATTTTGGGAAATTGCAAACAGATTTTTTTAATGAAAAAAGCATTGACGAGGTTCTTGTTGCATGCCAGTTATTACACTGTGTTGTACAAATATTGTTTTTATTTAATTCGTGTAATAATGTTGTGAGGAAAGCAATAATCCGTCTACAGCATTTCACCTAGCAGTTCATCTCTTCCTCAGCTCACTTTCTTCCCCTACTTGCATGACTTTTTTCTTCCTCCCTTATCATTCTGTTGCTGGTTACTCCTAGACCTCTGAACAATGACAGACCCCACACTCAGAACTTGGACTTTTCCCTTCTCTATTTAGACCCACTTCTGGTGACCCAAAATGTCTTTAATACCTGAAAACTCCCACATTTATATGTCCAACCTGTTCCCATCTGATGACTATAGTCTTGACTAGCTGTCTTCTTGACATCTCACTTGAATAGCAATAGGAATCTCAGACTCAACTTGTCCAAAGTCATACTTGGTCCCTCCCAAGAGTTTCCCATTCTGTAACTGGAAGCTCAATCTTTCCAGTTGCACAGTCTGAAAATTGTGGTAACATCTTTCGCTCCTCCATTTTTCTCATGTCCTATTCATTTCCATTCAATCTGTTTCAGCCACACTGATTTATTTTTTTCCCCTTGAACACACCAGGCAGGTTTCTGCCTGAAAGACTTTGCACTAGCTCTTCTTTCTGTTGGAACACTTCTCAAATATCTGCATGACTCCTTTCCTTTCCTTCCTTAGAAAACTTTACTTCTCAGTGAAGACTTCCTGGACCATCCTACTTACAATTTAACTCTTCACCATTCTTGACTCCCCATCTTTACCCCAACAGACACTCCCCCACACCTTTCCTGCTCTCTTGTTCTCTTTGATATTTATTAGCATTTGACATACTAAATATTTCTCTTTTTCATTGCTTCTCCACATTGCCTCTTCACATTAGAATATAAATTCAACAACGATGAGAATTTTTGTATATTTTGTTCACAGCTGTGTCCAGCACCTAGAATTGTACCTGGCACATTGTAGGCATTCAATGCTTATCTGTTGAGTAAATACGCATTTCACAATTTAAGTAACTGAGGCTCAATGAGATTAAAAACCTAGACCTAGATCATACTATGTGAATGACAGAGCTAGGACTAAAAAACCAAGTTCGGTCTGCCTCTTAAGCTCCCTCACTCTGAGCTATCAGCCTTTGATATTAACCAATTAATCAATTAATTAATTAATTTTACTTGACACCAAGTGACCCCAGACTTGAATACCTGTCACCTTGACATCTCACTTGGAAAGCAATAGAAATCTCAAATACAATTTGTCCAAAATAAAATAGTTCTCAATTTCATTGGTAGACCAACGGTTCTGAGAACTAGGGCCTGCCCATGGCCCTCCACTTTGAAATGTTGTAACCTCTGCTATGGGAAAAGGAAAGGACAAGACCAGAGCTCCCTTCTCACAAGGCAAGGTGCTTTGGTCCTTCCTTTGCCCTCCCTTTATCAAGTTCAAGACTGTATGTGCTTGATATAACATCCAAGATGTTATTTCTGCACACTCTTAATGTTTTGAGTAGGCATATAAAAATTAAAATTCAGGAAGGAAATATCTATAAATTGTAGAGTTCATCGAGTTAGATTTTTTATCAATGCATGGAAAATCTTTGTCTGTATGTGATTAAGATATATGGGACAATCTATACCATTTTTTAAAACTTTATTTGAAAAAACAAAATCACAAATATAAAAGTTAGAGAACTACTAAAAGCCTGAAATGCATGTGTATGTCAATTTTTTTTAAAAAGCAGAATAATTCCTTAAAAGAATTGTGCACATGTTTAGTTTATACTAGTTAAATTAATAACTCAGAGGGACAGGGCAGAATTGTGGTTAAGAGCACAATTAGTTTGGGAGGCAGAATGCTTGAGATTTGAATCTCTGTAGTTAGTGGCTAATCCATAAAATTCAGATGAAAAGAGACAGTGCTGTTGTGAGGATTTAGTGTGTTAACATACGTGTTATAAAAGTGTTGTCATTATTATTATGGGTCTTGATCTCTACATATAACAATGTGACTCAAAACCTGTTTCAATGACATAATGAAGATATGCTTAAAACTTACAGGATAGTGCTGAAAAACAAACATTTGACATCAGGTAACACTAGGATGAAGACTCATTTCCAAAGATTACAATCAATGTGGACTTGGGACACCTCTCATTTTTTCCCCACATCTTTTTTCATAGTCTAAAACATAATGCCAGTAGTACCTATCTCAAAGTATGGTAATGAATTAAATTAGTAAAGAATTAAGTTAATACTCGTAAAGTCCTCGGGTAGAATCTAGCACATGATTAGTGCTAAATAATTGGGAGCATTTATTCTTGCCACAAATAAATGAAATTTAATTACCAGATGGAAATTTAAAACATTATTCTAAAGAATTATCTAATAATATCTAGCCTTACATACTATCCCTTGCAAAAAGAAAAAAAAAAATAAAGTTCTTTTGTGAAAAAAGCTTTAAGCTCTCCATTTTCACAACTCTGTTCTGTCATCCTAGCCTAAGCAAGCCCAATTGTCCAAAACACTGATCACAACTGAAATTCAAGAAGTCTTGATTGTCTGGACGGTTGTTCTTCAAACCTGATCAAAGTACTCATTTCCTTTTTTACAATGACGTAAACCCCATTCAGCATCCTGGAAAGGAAACAGAATGTTCTTATATTTATCACTGGTGTCATGGTAAACATGGGGATGCACGTTGTGAAATAACTTAAGCAATGGTGGAAATCAGGAAAACCAGATCTTCATCAGAATGAACCTGATTCTTTTCATCAGCATCCCTCTGTTGCTGTCTTGGAGTTAGGAGATGAGGCAGCAGAGCACCACCTAGCAGTTGAGGCAGCCCTGCCTGGGTTGAAATCCCCTTTCTAGGTTTTTCTATTTCCTTCACTTTATCTATAGGATGGGAAATAGTAGCACTTTAGATTTAGAGAGGAGCTGGGAAGAGTGAGATCAACATAAAGCTCTTAACCAGCATCAGGCCACAGACAAACAAACACTATTATGCAGTAGTTATTACTATAAACATTTTTCAGAGATCCAATTAATCTTCTGAAATGAATGATCCATTTATTCTTACTAAAGAGTAATCTAAATAAACATCATGTTCCAAACTAAATTCTTAATCCCCCTTTGGATTTTTCTATTGTAGTTTCCAATTTCCAGAAAAGGTGATGGTAAATGTCATATCAAAAGAATGCTTTTTTTTTTTTTAAGAAAAGTGATCTTTGTATATTTTTGTAGTTTCAAAAAAGCTTATTTGACCAAAAAGTGCTGTTACTTCTTCATTCAGGAAAATTGCATTTTGGTAAAACACTTACTAGAAGATGTTTGGATATTATTATTTATTGTGTAGGAGCAGCCACTTAGCCCAGTTAAAGGACAAGTATAAAGTCAAATAATTCGGAATTCCAAATCCCAGCCCCTCTGCTCATTGCCTGTGCAGCTCTAGATAACTCTCTCAGTTCATTATTTCATCTATAAACTAACAAGTTTGTTAGTTTATGATCTTTACAAGATTGGTATGTAAAGGAAGTAATTAGAATCACATAAAAAAGCACATTGTCTAGTGCAAAGCAGATTCTCAATATACATATTTGAATTTTCACCCTTTTTGTAACCTTTGCTCTACTATAGTCTCAAAATTTAATAATCTAGACATCAATATGCATATTCCTAATTACTCACATAAGTGTAACAACTTAGAGTTTGCAAATTGTTTACATTTAGATCATTAGAAACTGAGTCTCTGAGAACTTAATTGTCTTTTGCAAAGCAGCTAAGGTGCAGAGCTGAGAAGGTGGGCCCGGCTCTCCAGATCCAGGTCCAGCAGACTGCCCACACTTCACTCTCTCCCTCAGGGCCTCTCACACGCCATGCCAGGGTGTTCTATTCTTTTTCAAACAGTTTTCGTAAAGGGAAAGTGTCCTAGGTCTATGGATTATTATGTTGGCTTAGAAAATTTCAACGGAAATGCTTAAAGCAAGATTTTAAATTGCAGGAGGAAGTCATATGTGTTCCTGCCCTGGTCCTTACTTTCTCAGGAAGGTCTTCCACACAGTTCCAGGGACTCACCTCTTTTGTTGCAGACACCTGGCCTATCTTGAGTGCTGTGAAACATCATGAGATATGAGTCGTCATGGGGTCTATCAAAGTAACTAATCAAGTCTCTGCTAAAACGTAAATTCCCACCGGAATGAGGAATTAGAGGTTTTGCTTACAGAAGAGTCCTAATTGTCTAGATTAGCACCTGACACATAGTTGTGCTCAAACGAGATTGTTTTAATGAGGGATTCTGATCGACTCCGCATGACATTCCAGACAGCCATGCTCTGGTTGTCACTCTGAACTGCTATTAAACTTAGAATAGTTGTTCAGGTGTTGTTCATCTCACGGTGTCTCCCTATCTGGACTGTAAACTATTCTAGGGCAAGGGCTGGGTCTGCCTCTTGAGAAAATACCTAGCATGGCATATAATGAATACATGCACAACTTCTCTTTGAGAAACTATTTTTGTCTAACTTATTAAGTCACTTTTATAGTCACAATTCCTTCTTGGAAGAATTCAAACAATTTGGTCCAAAACTTTACCTATAAACAATGGTATAGATAAAGTTTAAAAAAAAAAAAATCTAGAATGCCAGTGTCCTAATCTGTAACTCAGTTAGTAGAATGTTGGTTAAAAAAATAAAAAATGCAAAAGTTGACATTAAAAGTGAAGAAGTGGAGGGTTTGAAGGATCTTTCACCCTGGGCAGGGAGCGGCCAATCCACAGAAAGCTCACCTTCCAGTGGCCTCATCTTCGGAGTCTCTTCCCTGCTCTCCCAATTCCTTCTTTATATTTACATTTCATGAGGTAACTAACATTTGTCAAAGGGGAATTTTTGTACAGAAATATTCAGGGGAGACTCTGACGATATAACCCTTTAGCAAGAAAAAAAAATAATTGCCATAAAACACATTTTCCCAATCGTTCTTGGGTAAGTTCGTGCTTTGGCTTTCTGTAGTTGTTCTTCCAATGATTGCCCTTCTAGCATGCCTTTTAAGTGGTCCATCTACCTCCTGCTATGATTATTGTGACTACACTTGGGAACTAGAGAACAGGAGGGCTAACCCAAGTTATGTACTTCAAATAGCCTTGGAATGTTTTCAGTTGGGAATGTCACAAAAGACAAACGTTTGTAGAAAAACATTGTAGCTAGCCATTTCCAGTGAAAATTATCTTATTGAGCAATATAAAAACTAAATGTCATAACCGTGATACAAATAGTGCTTTTCTTATAATCTTTTCTCGAGCAAATGTGAGCTCCAGGAGATCAACATCTTTGGGGGTGCACTCAACACCTCAGTTTGTGACTAGCATATAATAAGCTTCAGTAACACATGGTGGAGAGTCAATAACCATTTGTTAGATTGAATGCACTTAACTGTAGCCCTTGTAATCATGTTAACATAATAGACATTATGCTATAACTAACAGTGCCCAGAAGTGGAAATCAGGGACCTGGCTACCACCAACAAGCAACTTTGAATGAGTAACTCCTCTGAACCTCTCTTTACACATCAAAAAACTGAGAGAGTTGGTTCTTTTATTTTTATTTTAGGTTATTCTTAGATACTTTTCACTTTTAAATACCATCTCTCTCCACCCTCACTTAGAATAATTTAACACACCTTACCCCAAGGCATGCAGACTTTCTTTGCTCATTGCTTGGAACAGAGTTTCTGGTAGAAATACTGGTGAAAATAGGGTGGGGACAATAAAAATGGCCCAGAGCTGGTCACTGAGAATTCCTCCTTGGCATCTACGCATAGTAATTTCAGGGAATGGCATGCTCCACCGGTCTAGGACATTTGGGAAACTATGTCTAGTGCATGAGAAATAAATTCTTGATTTTTTAACACTATTTCTAGATCGAGGGACTATAATTCTCCTATTGCAGAATACTTGCTTTTTTCTGGATATTTATTTTATTTTAATGACATATCCTTCTGATGTATGGCTACTAAATTTTCACTTTAAGGAGTCAGTGTTCAGATCCTATTAGTCAAGAGGAGAGTTTTTCAAGTGGGAGCTTTGAATGAAGTGCTGTGGCTTCACTTTCAAGTGCCAGGCACTTCTGTTCCAGGTCTAGATGTTAATTACTATTCCTTAAGTGAGCCCTAGCTGCTCTGAGATGAGAGGCCGTGGGAGAGAAAGGACCAGAATGTCAGTGACACCACCTTGTGCTCTCTCACCCTGTCCCTGGGTCACTCTCACTCCCAGCTCTGCTTGTAGAGCCTTGGCTTTTTTGTGAAATAAACACTCCTTGACCTAACTTGCAGGAAAACTGAGAGAGCCAGTATCTAAAGAAACCTAATATCATCCATAGTCTAGGCCAAAAGAAAATCAGTAAACACATGGCACGCACAAAACAATTGCCTTGAGAAATTATTTTCTGTTATATTTGCATAAATTTGTCAGGCCAGCCATATGAACAGAAGAGGAAAACAGCATAACACTGAGTCTGCTGGCATCCTGTTGCCCTTTGCATCTAAGGCCAAAGTGTTTTACCTCTTGCTTCATTTCTGCTATACTCAAGTCTGGCAGAACCGAGGCTGCAGATGATGATATTCAAAATTGTATGTGCTATGAGTGAGCAGCCTGAATTGTGCAACATTTCATTTAGCTAATATTTCAGGTTCTTGAGTCATAAGCCTGTGAAGTACATCCCATGAAGCACCATTTCCTGAGTCAGTGTATGTGAGCAAGAAGTTATAGTAAAGTTAAGCACAATAGGTTCTTGGGACCACCATAAGACCTCACAGCCTTATCCTAGCATGCAGATTCTTCCCTACCTCATTTAATGATGTTTGTTCCTATAAGTTTAATGTAAACTTAAGACCTTCGGGAATGTCTCCCAAGACACACGGTGAACAGAACCTGGTATTCAGCCTGTCCTGTGAAAGTCTCCCACCAGAAAATGACAATAGTTGTCAGCATACTAATTCATGAGAAATTTGATGCCTCTTAAGTGCTAAGTGCAAGTTGGGATATGAATTTTCTGTTAAAATTCCAACACTTTAGAATATCTTCAGTAAACAGTTATAAGTTTGTTCTTTGCATTAACGATGAAAAAAATTATTTTTTCTAAAAACCAAATGGATTAAGTGTCTTGACAAATGTCAGTGTGATGGGTTAGGTTCCTAAACCATCAAACGTTGGATTTACCTCATGTTGCAATTTTCAAGGATCCATTGAGAAATCAGGAAAGATGAGACCATCATTCTCCATTTTTTCTAATCAAGCCCAATTGTATTATGCTATCATAAAATGACTTAAATTAAAATGTTCTTCCATTAATTGACCAAAGATATCATACCTGAAAAAAATGTACATTTACACCCTGTGCATAGATGTCTTTTCTGGAAGCCTCAACCATTGAAACTGTACCTTAGTCTTTTCTCCAAAAGATTCTCCCCCAATTTATTATGCATTTGATAGGTTCAAAGCACTATACTGTGAAAGCTGTGAGAAAATATTTATACAAATAAAAAGATAATTTTTTCAAAAAAGATAATAAAATACAAAATAATCATAACTACTTCTTAAAACTCAGCTCTTCAGCTATTTCTTCTAAAATTCCTCCTCAAATCTTCCCTCAAGTCTAACACTCCCCTACTCCATCCCCATGAAGAGTTGTACGTAATATACAAACTCTTTGTCTGTCTTGATTATTTATTTTAACTTCTAGGTACACTCCCTAAAGACAAGGGTCATGTGTACTCCCTTCTTTCATTCCTAGGGTCTAACCCAGAGCCTGAGGAAGGCCTGTCATCATCCTCACCTATTGACCTATCTGTCTCTTCAGCCTTAGTGTGAACTACTTGATTAAGAAAAAAACAAAACTAAACTAAAAACTGTCCTTCTCTGTGGCTCTCAGAGCCCTGTTCAGAAACTTGATGTTTAATATGTTTATAGAATTGGTAAACTGAATATATCTGAAAACTCCAGAACTGTGTCCCTACTGAGGACAAGAGGGAACAGCACAGTCCTTACTCCACATGGCCTAAATATAACTCTGAAAAATAGCTAAAAATGTTACAAAGAAAATATAAGGTAGGAATAGCTTGGGAGTCCAAAGTGCCTTCTACGCCCTCTTCCACTGCCTTGGTCACACATTTCTCTCAATATCATAGTTGCTGACCTTTGGTTTATCCAGTTGGTCATCCCCTTAAAGTTGATTGAGAACCTTATACCATACCCCCTTCCTCCTACTGTTTTCTCCTGTCTCAAAGCCCCTTTGTCCTTTTATACTCCTTTCTTGGGACTTCTAATGGTTCCCTTCCTGTTAACCTCATGGTCAGCCCTCCATCTCCAACTCTCTCCCTGCTGAATCACAGAGTAGTGAAGGAATACAGAGAGCTGTGCTGGAGGCTAAGTGCTACTTCCAAGATAATCAAATCTTTCATACTACTCAGATTAACAATCTTGTGGTTTGTCTTCCTTTGTCATCTCACCTGTATGAACTCAACTCCAGAGGATAAAGAAAGAATTTTAAAAGCTCTTCCTGATACTGATGAATTTTCTTTCAGACAAGTTGATTCTAAAGTGTCTAAAGTCATGCAGAATAGAAAGTTGTTCGAGAAGATAAAAACAGGGGCCTCAAAACCCCAGAGAGAGGTAGGTAGTTCGCCTCTCTGTGGCTCCATAGAGAGAGAGAGATCAGAATCAACACTCTGTATCTGGACCAGCTGGACTCCACAAAGCCCCGTTTAAAACCAGGCATTTGGGAAGGCTTCTGAGAAACTTCATGGTTAACAGCTGAAAAATACATTAATACTTATGCTTGGAAATCTGTGATCCTGACCTTGGCAGACCCTTCACAGTGTTCTCTCCCCAACAGTTACCTCCCCTCTCACTGTGGTTTTCTTTATTCCCTCTATTTTTAAAAAATATGTGAAATATGTCACATTCACAGAATAAGTGAATAAGAATCTGTATATATAGTTTAAAATATTATTGTAAAGTGAACAAATGCGTAACCACCACACAGATCAACAAATAATACATTAGTAGAACCTCCTTCCCACTCGCAGTCCCTTTAGTAGCTGTCCACCCCAGTAACCACTTCTTAGTTATTTAGTAATCATTCCCTCGCCTTTTCTTGTATCTTTACCACTTACATGTGCATTCCTAAACAATACAGGTCATTTTGCCTGGTTTTTTACTTCATATAAATGAAATTATTCGGTTGCATTTTTGGTGTCTTGATTCTTTTTTCCACTCTGTGTTTGTGTGATTCATCCCAAGTCATTATGTGCAACTGGTTTTGGTTTATTTTCTTCGTCATTAATGGTTAAGAGCATAGACTCTCAAACCAGACTGCCCAGATTTAAATCCCAGCTCTATCAATTTTCAGATGTGTGACCTTGTACAAATTATTCATTTCTCCATACCTTCATTTTAATTTACCTAGAATTAATTTCAGGGTATAGTATGGGATTTGGGATTAGGGATTTGTTATAGGTGAAAGTCCCTGGGAAACAGTCTCTGAGATGGTATTTGCATGTGTGTGGTTTATTGGCAAATGCTCTCAGGGATAATATCCAGAAAGCAGTAGGGCAAGCAGGATTGGACAGAAGGATAACTTGAAATTGAAGTTGAACAGTGGAGCAGATGCAGCAGAAGCCTCAGCAGATCCCATAAGGAGCTGTAGAGCTAGGACGGCTCTTCCATGATGCCTCATACTGCTATATTTGTATTGCCACATCAACCTGTCTTTGGAGGTGGACTACTATTAGGAAGGGGACACAGCCTTGAGCAAGGCAGCTCCATTAGGCCCAGAGAAATTGCTGAAGAGGGGTTTCTATGAGCTTTCTATTAGCAATATTCCTAGCAGCTGAGGAATTAGTGCTACCATCCTGAAGGAGAGATTTGGGCAAGCCTCCAATCAACACAGCGTCTAATTTAATTTCTTATACAAATACTCAATTGTCCCAGCACATTTTTTTACTGATACTACCTCTTTCATATTGTGTTCATACAGAAGTCTATTTCAGAGGTCTTTTTTTTTGTTTCATTCTCTTTCTGTGGTCAATTAACTATAACAGATTGATATCAACACATATATAGATAATTGACCAATGCAACAGAAACAAGAAGAGAGGACTTGATCTATTAGACATCAAGAGTTTTTATGTTGTTCTTGGTCTTTTGACAATCTCCCTCCTCACTTTCTTGTACATGAAATACCCTCACTTGTCTTATTCACCTGGGAGGCATACTACTCATCCTTCAAGATGAAGCTGAAACATGATTTTCCCTCAGGAGCTTTCATTAGCCTCAGGTCCTTCTTTCTTTGTGATTCTTCAGCATCTCAAGAACTGTCTCACAAGCTGTGTACATTCGAGTCTCAACTCAAGTCCCTTTGCAGTGCAATCTTAGACCAGCAATTTAATATGCTTCAGTTTCTTCATAATTTTCTATATGCTTCAGTTTCTTCATAATTTTCTCCGAGCATTCAGTTTCAAGTGCTTATCAAATTACCATCTAGTTTTTTAAATAGAGCTTGAATTATTTTTACTTTCCATTCTATATGATGGGTTTCTTCAGTGCAGGGATCACACCTTTGCATCCCTATCTTCTAGCACATAGTTTCACCATATAGATACAACAGAAATTCAAGATAGTATGGTTCCTAATCTAGAATCCAAGTAGCACATTAGTTTACTAGAAAGAATGGTCAAAGACATTTACACATAAGTCACTTGTTTCTGGCAATAAAGTGCCCCCACTGGAGAGTTTAGTTTAAAACCATAAAACTAGGAATTCTTTCCTTAATTCAAAGGACACCCCACTCACTACCATCACAGTCCTATACAGAATCCCAGATTTTCCTGGACGCTAGGGAAAACTGATAAACTGAAATATAAAGAGGAACGTGAGGAGGAGGAGAAGGAAGAGGAGGAGAGGGAAAAAAAGAAAATATAAAATATGACACTATGTTTACATACTTTTTCTCATAAAAGAACTTTTAAGATGCTAAAGAGAATATCACTTAATATTCCAGTCTTTAACTTTGGACTAGTTTTCTAAATATCTGAGCTATCCCAAGGAGAAAGAATATATAAGTCCCAGAAGTGAGATCAACTATCGAGAGAGTATATCACCTTTAAAAGAAAAAATGAATAAGTATGCCAAAGGCGAAAAATTCTGCTTTTACCCTGGAAGCGCAAGAAATAAGTTTTTGACATTTTAAAAATATCTACCTGATCCCTTATTCCGGGTATTGTGCCTTTAGAAATATTAAGATCCACTTTTTAAAACATATCTAGTTTTTTTTTTTTTTTTTTTTTGCTTTTGAACTTTCATTTTAACAAACAGAAAGCTAAAATACTGAACTCTCTCAATAATGATCATGTGTCAACTATACTGGTCTGTGGCACACACAGAATAAATTTTTGATGAATGACTCCACAGTGAGGCCTTAATCACCAAATGACACCAAATGGCAGGGCCATTTTAGCTTTAATTCAGTAAAAGAACTTGTTAAGAAATAGGACCTTCACCTACTGTTTACTTCCCTTGTTGACGTTGGATGTTTGGAGTGTCATGCTATCGCTGGCCCTCTTCTACTTTGTCATATTTGTACTAAAGAAGATGCTTTTATCATTTATTATGGTTATCATGTCGAATGATGATAAGAATTGACTCAATAGAAAACAAATTTACTGGAGTAAAAGTGGAACAAAGTTCTTTATTATTTCTGGAAATTTCTTTTGGGAAGGTAGATGTGAAATTAAGCCAGTAACATTGTATTCCCGGAAGAAGATAAAGAGGGCAAGCTGACAGGGCTGTCCTCAAGTCAGGTCATAGGGCTCAAACTGGAGGAGAGCTGAAGAAACTCAAGGGCCAAGGAGCTGTTTGGGTCTATTCACAAAGCAAAAAAAAAAAAAAAAAAATCCCCTTTGTCAAAGGCTAATGTTGTGAGCTCCATGAATTAGGAGATTTTTCCTTCCCAGAACTACCTTTATATCATTACATTAAAATCACAGTGCAGCTCAGTGAAGCAGAAATGTGTCTCCACCTTTAGGGCTTAATCTCCTGGGTAGCTGTTATTTAAGTGATCGAATGACACTGCTCAGAACCTCAAGAATGTTAGTAGGTCAGTAGGGCATTAAGAAAGGAGGTCAAACTGGCTACAGTCATGCAAGAACAGGCCTGGAGAATTTGCTATTGTTTTCTTCCAGGCACAAGTGAGAGAGTGCATTGTTATCCCTGTCATATGCAACTGGATCCACCATGAATTTTAGCGGCAATGCTCCAAATAATATATTGCTCTAATGAGGTGAATAACTGAGAGGACTGAGAATATCTGAAGATCTCAGAATGTGCTTGTATTTATGGCTCTCCCTCAGCACAGAATGAGCTGAATAGTAAGTAGGTCAGGGCCAAGGTTCAAATCAGCATGATGCTAGCCTTTTCAAATGGGATAGGTGACTGGATGGATTTACTATTTTATGTTTTATGCTTTCTGCACCCTTTGTATGCTCTTGCCTCAGGTGTGCACCAAATCTCTTGGATCTAATGCAGAAGACATCTAAAGACTTAACATTTTCTTCTTTTTAAAAAAGTCTGAAGTAATTGAGATGGTTATCTTCGCAATCCTGGTGAGGGAAGAAAAAGAAGGAGTGTCTGAGGAGAAAGAGGCTAGAGAAGGGGAAATAAGGTATGTTATTCAAGGATAGGAAAGACAGTAAGACCTGAGTGTCTGCTAGAAATGAGAATCCTGAACTTCTCTTAGCTCACCAGAGTGGTGAAAGGAGTCTGGGAAAATGGTTGTATTTAATACCTAGGAAAATTAGACTAAAGATCTGGAGTGTCCAACTTGGCAAAGATTTCTGTTCTCCAAGCACAGTTCCCTGATCTGTGCTCCACGCTTAGAAATTTCCATGCTCTGAGCATGCAACTCTGTACTTCGGTGGACCATGTGGACTCGTAAAATGGGTCTTTCAGAGATCTCAAGACCAGAGGAACATTCTCCAAAGGATTCCTAGGATCTTCGAAGTATCTGGGAGATGGGATGGTGGAAACCAAGGAGCCTTATTAATGACTGAAATTAAGTCTCTGCAAAACTGGGAGACTAGAGAATAAGGTCAGATTTAATATTATTAAAAAAAAGAAAAGGAATGTCCATTTTCCTGTATACAAGTTTGTAATGTATGATTCATATATGCTACACAAGGCTTGAAAATTTTTTTAAAAAAAGGGGCAGGGAGAGCCTTGGGTTAACAGAAATAAGTGTTTGAGAGATAGTAGATAGGAGATGAACTCTATTAAACGTAGGTTGAGAACCCAGAATTTAAGCTAATATTACTAATTTTGCCAGGGTCCCTGCAATAAACATACAACAGAGCTAATGACCACTTTTTATCTCATAAAGTTTTGCCTATTAATCTGTGTATGTTTTTATAATTAAAAAATGCAAGATAGAGAAAATAGTCTGCATGAGAATGTGACAGGAAAGGGTTGCACTCAAGATACATATGTGAAAACAAAGAAGAGCTTTGTATGATCCAAAGATTTTCAAGCCTTAGCAAATGACTCATTTATGTAAAATAATGCTGTCATCAAAGGATGTGGATACTCTTTGATATGTGTGCAAATAATATTTGGCCTATAAGATTCTGAATAAAGAGTACAGACTGTCCTTCAAAAGACAAAGCATCGCATGGAGTGTTAAATGTCACAAAGTTAGTGGACATGGAAAATTTGCCATTTTTCTACTTTTTTTTAACATTGGACAAAACTTTTCTGGAGTGGTACTTCAAATTTTTAATCCTGCAACAATTATATGGTAAAAGGAAGAAGAATTCCCAAAAACTCTTATAGTAAGAAAAGGTAAACTATAAAGAAAAAATTATCAGACCTTTGATGATAGGATGAAACACCTAGAATTTCATCTTCAGAAGCTCCATGTTGAGTGATTTATTTAACAAACTTAAAATATTCTATAATCCATTGATCTCCATCTTTTCAATGTCCTTTACCACCTCATGGTCTCCCTATGCTCCCTATGCTAACTTGAAAATTGTATTTGCCCTATAGGATTCTGAGTAAAGAGTACAGACTGTCCTTCAAAAGATAAAGTATCACATGGAGTGTTTAAGTGTCCATCATTTTAACCTCTTCCTTGACCCTTATCCTTTGATTAAATTTTCTGGCAAAGCCCAAACTCCAGGTAAATTAGTCCCCTTAATATGGATGAAGAAAAATGCAAAAGCATGCTGACTAGTGTCTTTTCAAGTTTATGACTACGAAACTAAAGGGGCCCTTAGGAAAGCTAGGTGTCACTGTTCCCTGCCTTCTCCTCTCTCTTTATAATTCCAACATTGTTTCTGTACCTTCTTATGGAGCTTAGTGACCTCAATTCTTATTTCACTGAACACGTATAAGCAATCAGAAGAGAAATTCCATAAGCCATCACCACCACTGCATCTACCAACATGTCTGTATCTAAACCCACATGCCATTCCTTCTTTTATAATGAATCAACCACCCGTGCCCCTACCAAGGCCAATCACCCTACCGATATGTGAAATACCCTCCACTTTTAGCTACTCAAGGTCATCACTGCAGCAATTGACCTTCTCCTTTCTGTTTCACCAACTTTTCTCTCTCTAGAGATGTGCTGTCCAATTCTCATGTGACTATTTAAATTTAAATTAACTACAATAGGAGAGGAAAAAAAAAATGGTGTAGATGATAGAGGCTCTGTTCATCTCTCTGGTGACCAAATCAAAGTTGTGATGGAAACAAGGAGCAGCAGCAAAGAAAAATCACCTGGGATCTAGATGAACAAGCCATACAACTATGGAGAAGTCCAAGAAATCACCCTGCAACGGCAGATGGTAGGACAGGGTGAGGACGCGGGCCTGCCTGGTCCCGAACAGCTGAGTGAGACGGAGGCTGTGGCAGAGGCAGATGCCTCTTAAAGGGGCCATGTCTGCAAGCAGATTTTCATGGTAATAGATCGGCTGTGCGCAGAGGGCACCAGGGACTTACAAGGAGACATTGGCAGAGTGAGGGCCGAAGTGAGACTCGCTCAGTACAGAATTGCTGGTGGTAACCATTGTTTTCTATTGAGTCCTCCCCACTATCAGTGTGCAGGACACAGCCATAGCTGTAATGTCGTCAAACTAAATAATAAAGGTCACTCCACCCAGAGGATTCCTTGAAACCCCGCCTACCCCAACTCAGGCCCCACCCAAGCCACATCCAGGTGTATATTCAGTGAGTCAGGTGCTCCTTGCTGAGATTCACACTGGTGGAGGCAACTGGCCTCGGTTTCTGGTGTGGCCTTTTGAGGCAACTATAAGCACCGTATCTGTGGATTGCTTGCTGAATCTTAACAGGTGGCCCCATAGGGATAGAAGTTTGGGCTAAATTTGGCCTGTAGCTGTGCCACTGGACACCTACTTCACAAATACACACTAATAAGACCAGAAGCTTAGAAGACTTAGAAGCTTTGCTTAGCATATAGAAATAGACACACAAAGACAGCCAAAATGGGAGGACAAAGAAGCAGAAACCATATGAGAGAACAGAACAGAGATCCAGATATAATAAAATCAAGTAACCTAACAGATACAGAGTTCGAAACGCTGGTTATAAAGATGCTCATTAAACTTTTGGGAAGTGTAGAGAACTTCAACAAAGATAAAAATAGAGATGGAGATTATAAGAGGGAACCAGTCTGAAATGAAGAACACATTATCTGAGATGAGAAGTATATTAAATGGAGTAAACAAAGAAATAAAGTGAATAAAGAAGAGGATCACATGCCCCATATAGAGGACAGAAAAGCCAATCAGGACGCTCAATCAGAATGGCAAGGAAAAAGATGTCGACTATAAAAATAATTTAAGGAGGATATGGGACACTATTAAGGCTCCAAATATTCATCTGATTGGCGTAACTGAAGAAAATCAAGATGTTGAACAGCTGTTTGAAGAAATAATGATGGAAAACTTCCCTAACTTGGTGAAGGAAATGGACATAAAACCCCAGGAAGCACAGAGAATTCCAAAAATCAGGGATCCTAAGAGGCCCACACATCATAATTAAAATGCCAAAGTTTAAATACAAAGAAAGAATATTAAAAGAAGCAAGAGAAAAACAAATGATTACATATAATGGAACACTTATACAACTGGCAGCTGATTTCTCAAAAGAAACTATGCAGGACAGAAGGGCTTGGCAAAAATTATTTGACAAGATGAAGACCCAGGATCTATAACCAACAATAATTAATACAGCAAAGCTATCATTTAGAGTTGAAGGACAGATAAAGAGCTTCCCAGAAAAAAATAAAGGAATTTATCAACACCAAGCCAGAATTACAGGAAATGTTGGAGGGTCTTCTTTAAGAAGAAAACACATGTTTCAAAAGCAGGAATAAAGAATGGTAACAACTACATTCCTATCAATAAGTACCTTAAATGGAAAAGAATTAAGTGCTCCAACCAAGAGATATAGTGGCTGATAGGATAAGAAAACAAGACCCCTGTATATGAAAAGGAAGGGAATGGAAAAAGTTATTGCTTTGATGAACCTAGAAGATATTTAAGTCAGATAGAGAAAGATAAACACTATATGATTTCACTTATATGAGGAATTTGAGGAATAAAAAGAACAAACTAATCAAAAACAGATACAAATATAGTGGACAATTTGGTGATGGACAGAGTGGGGCTGGAAGAATGGGGTGAAGGGTTAAAGAAGTACAAATTAGTAGCTGGGGATGGGAAGCACGCCTTGGGGAATGCAATTAGCATTAATACATTGGCTAGGTGAAGAGTCAGGGGAGGGAGGGAGCAATTAGGGGGATCATTTTACTAACTATAGATGTCTAACCAATGTACTGTATACTTGAAACCAATTAAAATTTAAAAATAAAAAATAAAATAATATAAAAATAAACAAAATAAATTAACTACAATAAAATAAAATTTAAAATTCAATTCCTCAGTCACACTAATCACATTTCAAGTGTTCAACAGCACAAATATAGATAATAGAACATTACTATCTATTTAGAGAGTTCTAGTGTGCTGGCTGGAAAATTATTGCTTGGCTATCGCCCATGGGAACATAGGCTATCACTCATGGGAACATAACATTCTAACAATAAGCTTTCTGCTTCTGTACCCCCGCTTGCACAACCGACCTGTGGGTTGACACGTAGTGAATAGGAGAAAAATAGACCTTTGTGTTTAAGACAGAATAAGGAATGGGATTTAGGGCTTAAAAACCCTGTACCTCTACATTTTGGGGCTGCTTAATTTGGGGTCTGCGTACCCCTGGCAGACCCAGCTGGCTGAATAAAGAGCGTGTTTCCTATAACTTACTGATTTCTGGTGGTCCGTGTGTCTTTCGGGGGCTGGCAGCCACAACATTTGGAGGCCCCAGCGAGATCTCAGGGAGTGGCCCTGGGATCTAATACCAGACCGGCTTCCGAAGTGGTTGCTGTCCCTGTTACGGATTCAAAGGGGTGGCCAACCTGAGACATTCCAGGGCCCTCGAATGCTCTGACGGGTCAGTACAATCGTCAGGGACACAACTTTTAGGACACGCTCTTTGTTCCTGGTCCCGATGGAAATCTGGAATCTCCGAGGCCTCGGTGTCTGGATAAAAGGTACCTTCCTGTTTCTGTTGACCGGTCAGTAGGGATCCGTGGAGAGACTGGACGCAGTCATATCTCCCGGGCCATGGCCAGCCCGCGGGACGCCGACTCCTGTGCCCTGTTGTCGGGTTCTGTTTATTGTCTCTGGTCTTGTCTAGGTTGTAGGTGGTGGACTTCTCTGGGTCCACTATACCCCGTAATTGTTCTTGTCTGAGTGTCTGATTGTTCTTGTCTGAGTGTCCGTTTTGTGTTTTCTGTGCAAGCCATGTGGGGAAGCCTGAGTTCACAGAAGACACCCTTGGGTTGTCTCCTGAGACATTTCAAAGAAGGGTTTGTAGAAGGAGCTGACTATGGCATAAAGTTTTCTTCAGGCAGACTAAAAACATTGTGTAAAGTTGAGTGGCTGCTTTTGATGTAAATTAGTCTCCGGAGGGTTCTTTTGACAGGGGTTTAGTGAGGAATGTTTGGAAGATTGTCATGGGAGACCCGGGACATCCCGATCAGTTTCCCTACATCAATTAATGGTTAAACCTTGTTCAGACACCCCCTCCTTGGCTCCACCAGTGTGCCCTTTCTCTAGAGGCGTGAGTCTTAGTTATAGGCCCCCCGAAACATGCAGCAACTGAATCTCCAAGGCAGCCCAGTCCCTCAGTCCTCCAATCTCCACCGGAGGACAGTGACCTTCCCCTGCCCTATAATCCAGGACAACAGAGGCCAAATAGCACTGCCTCGCCTCCTCAGACGCAGGCAGGTAACCTCTATGGGCCTTCTGCTCCCACTCCGGGTGGGGCGCCAGCCAATACCACTACCCCAGCCATCCTCCCCTTGTGAGAAGCACCACAACAGGGGCATCACACAGACAGGCCCTTTATGGTTTACGTGCCTTCTCGACTAGTGACCTGTACAACTGGAAGGCACAGAATCCGCCTTTCTCTGAGAAACCCCAGGCATTAATAGGACTCTTAGAAAGTGTCTTTCGGACTCACTGCCTCACCTGGGACGATTGCCAAGAGCTTTTAATTACTTCCTTCACGGAGTAAGAACACAGAGGCATTCGGACTGAAACACAAAAGATAGCTGCAGGAGGGAGGAGAGTTGAGGAAGCAGGGGAACAGACTGAGGAGGAATTTCCCTCCACCCACCCAGACTGGGGACACGATTCTCAGACAGGGAGAACAGCATTAGATCGGTACCACCAGATTCTAATTGGGGGAATTAGGATGGCTGCTCGTCAGCCAACTAACCTTTCTAAGGTAACTGAAGTTATACAGGGACCTCAGGAATCCCCTGGAGCATTTCTTGAATGAGGCGTACCGAGTATACACTCCCATTGATCCTGAGGCCCCTGAGAACCAGTGAGCAATTAATATAGCCTTTGCTACTCAGGCAGCCCCTGATATCTGATATAAATCGCCAAAATTAGAAGGTTTTGCAGGGATGAACCTGTCCCAACTTGTTGAGATAGCCCAGAAGGTGTTCAACAACAGAGAGGCACCGAATGACCCCAAACTTATGGCTAAAATCCAAAGCTACTGTCATCAACTCAGCCAATCTGTTGCCAGACCCAGACCCCGAGACCCCCGTTCATGACTGCATAGATTTCACTGATGCTGTGTGTTCCTCGCGGCCAGACCTCAAAGACTCCCCTCTGCCTGAGGCCGATGAAGTTCTGTTCACGGACGGGAGCAGCTTCATGCAGGAAGGAAGGAGGTATGCTGGGGCAGTGGTTGTAACTCTAACTGGCACCATCTGGTCACATGCTCTTCCCCATAGGACTTCTGCTCAAAAGGCAGAACTCATCGCCCTCACTGAGGCACTAAGATGGGGAAAGGATAAGGCAGTCACAATGTACACTGACAGCCGATACACCTTTGCCACTGCACATGTACATGGAGCCATCTACAAGTAAAGAAGGCTTCTGACTTCAGCTGGGAAGGACATCAAGAACAAGGGGGAGATCTTAGCCTTACTTGAAGCCATAGAGATGCCTAAGACTCTTGCTATTGTTCTTTGTAAAGGGCATCAAAAAAAGAATAGTCCTGAGTCTGAGGGAAACCGACGAGCCAATGCAGAGACAAGACAGTGGCCACAAGGCCAGTGGGGCCCCCACCACATCTACTGATTGTTGTCCCTTACCCAGAACTGCCTCCATCTCTGACCTATACGGCGGAAGAGAATATATATTTTCAAAATAAGGGAGCCATTAGGAATCAACAGGGGTGGTGGACAACCCCAGATGGAAAAATCGGGCTCTTACGGGCCCTTGGAAGGACTATCCCCCACCAACTACACCAGACCACACACCTAGGGCAAACTAAGATGCTCCAGAAGGGAGAAGAACCTCAGAGAAGTTTGCCTTATGATGCCCAGCTTGTGCCCAAGTTAATCTAAAGAAGGGGAAGATAGAAGAACCTAGGCATAGGGAAAGAGGGACTTATCCGGGGGACCACTGACAAGTTGATTTCACTGAGTCTTTACAGGCCCTTCAAAGTATACAGAAGGAGATTTGGTCCCAGGTTCGTGCTGTTCACTCAGCTCCAGAGGACAGACTTCCCCATCAGTTTCAGCCTGGGGACTCTGTGTGGATCCGGAAGTTCACTCCCAAAGGACTAGAATCCAAATAGAAAGGGCCTTTCACTGTCTACCTGACGACGCCCACTGCAGTTAAAGTAGACAGCATTCCGTCATAGATTCATCACTCCCACGTGAATGCAGCACGAGAGTGAACAGCTCGGGAAGACGGGCCCTTAAGACTAAGACTCAAGCATATATAAGTCTAACCCTCTGTTTCTTCTTTTTTTCCTCTTTAGCCCAGGCATACAGAAACATGCACCGGCCTAGAGTATAGGAGCTTATAGTAACCAAGACTGGTGAAATCATTGCCCAGAACATCACCAACCATGGTACTTCAGAGATCCAAGTAAACTTGTGCCAGCTTGCCAGAGATCCCCTCACCATTGCAATGGCTGGACACCACCTTGGATTGGGATCCTTCCTAGGTGGAGGAGCATACTTAGGCTACAAGGGGGGGGACCCGGCTGTGGCATATTATCAGCTGAGAAAAGCGTCTTAGAGATAGGACTCTATATTTGTCTTCAGGGACATTACCCAGGGATATCTGGCCGCATGGATAATATGGGACTCAGATGTGAGGGCCAAGGCCAATTTTCTTGTGCTAACTGGGGTTGTGAGACTATCTCCACTATAGCTAATTATAAAAAAACAGAATAATGATCATATTAGATTAATAAGAGGACCAAGCCCCTCCACGTGCTCTCTTGGGTCTTGCAATCCTATCATAATCACCATCAAAACTGGTAGCCCTGGGGGACAACTCTATTGGCTCACAGGACAGACATGGGGTATCAGATTATATAAAACCAGGTATGATTCAGGATTATATTTCACTATACAGGTTAAGGACCCTCCCAGGAAAGCTAACCCTACAGGACCCAACAAACCATTTCTACTTCCAGGACTACCCCAAAGTCTTACATCTAAGAAAACTTCTGTTTCCGGAGCAACCTAACTCCAGCTCTAGCCCCTCCAAGTAGTAGCCTAACAGCTATTAAACCCCAGGCATTCGACCAGCCACAACCAAAACCAGAAGAAGCATTAACAACTTTGCTAATGATAATACACAAGGTCTTAAATAAGACCACCCCAGACATAGGACAAGATTGCTGGTTGTGCCTAAACCAAAAAACCCCTTACTGTGTCGGGGTAGGAACTCCCCTAAACTTAACTGAGCTCAGCAGGCTAGAACTTCTAGTCGAGTCACTAGCAGAGGTAGTTCTCCAAAACAGAAGAGATTTAAATTTATTATTCTTAGAACAAGATAGATTATGTATGGCTCTAGGTAAAACCTGTTGCTTCTATGCCAATAACTCTGGAATAATTAGAAAAAGATTACGACTAGTACAGAGAAATTTAGATGCCAGGGAAAAACAGAGACTAAAATCAAATAACTGGTTTCATAGGATGTTCAATTGGTCACCATAGCTAACAACCCTTCTATCTGCTGTAGCTGGACCTTTAATCCTCCTCCTCCTCTTGTTAACTTTTAGCCTATGGTTCCTCAATTTCTTGTTTACATATATAAGAAAGAAAATTAATTCTATTAGACTTTTAGTATTATAAAATAGAGGCTATGAGCAAATTCCACATGAAGAATCAAGGATTTGATTTTCTGCTAAGGCCAGTGGGGAATGTGCTGGCTGGAAAATTACTGCTTGGCTATCGCCCATGGGAACATAGGCCATCACCCATGGGACCATAACATTCTAACAATAAGCTTTCTGCTTCTGTACCCCCGCTTGCACACCTGACCTATGGGTTGACAGGTAGTGAATAGGAGAAAAATAGACCTTTGTGTTTAAGACAGAATGAGGAATGGGATTTAGGGCTTAAAAACCCTGTACCTCTACATTTCAGGGCTGCTTAATTTGGGGTCTGCGTACCCCTGGCTGAATAAAGAGCGTGTTTCCTACAACTCACCGATTTCTGGTAGTCCGTGTGTCTTTCGGGGGCTGGCAGCTACAACACTAGAAGATTATTTCCATCTACATATGACATTCTGTAATCTTGCATCTTAAAAAATTACAATTAAAACAGAAAACTCTGGTGGCCTTTTTTCCTCTGGGCTGTACTGGACTCCTCTACTGCCACTTACAGCACAATCCTTCAAAACAGGATCTACACTGGCTGTCTTAACTTTTGTTTCTCTTTTGAACTCACCAAATTAAGGCTTCCATCCTCACTATCCCATATACAAAATTGTTTTTGTCAAAGTCACCAAAGATCTGTTGCTAATTCCAATGGTCTCTATCAGTCCTCATCTTAATTGACTAGAAGCCCTGAACACAGGTGTTCTGGGAGCATATCTCTCCACTTGATTTTCAGGGCACCATTCTCTCTCACTTCTTGTGAATAGAGCCCCTTCGTTAACTTTAAGATGCCATCATCTGATCTCTTTCATCTTTCTCCATCCACTCCCTGAATAATCTCATGAACTCTCATTGATTTAAATGACATTTTTATACCAATAAATCAAAAAATTCTATCTCCAGTTCAGACCTCTTTCTAAACTCCATGCTCCTTTATCTAATTGCTCCTTCACAATCTCCATTTGCATGCCTAAAAAGCATCTCAAATGTGGAATGCCCAAAATTAGTCTCCTGCTTTCCCTCCTAAACACAGCCGTGCTTCTTGTTAGTCTTCACGTTTCAGTAAATATCTACTCCATTCTTCAGATTGCTCAAGCTAAGTCTTGAGTTTAATAATGACTCTTCCCTTTGTCCTACTCCCACATCCAATCCAACGGCAACTCCCATCTGCTCTCTATTTAACATATGTACATCTAAAATCCAGCCACTTCTTAGTTCCTCTCCTGCTACCACTAAAGTCCAGGCTGCCATCATCTCTCACCTGAAGAATTGCTATCGCCTCCTAATCAGTCTAATTGGTCTACCTACTTCCATTACACCTATGCGCTGGACATTTAATTGAAACATATTCATTCTGAATGAATGAGTTTTTTTTTTCTTAAAATACAAGTTTTATCATATTTCTACTCAGTTCAATGTCTCCAGTGGCTTCCTGTTTCACTAAAATAAAAGTCCTTATAGTAGCTCTTAAGTCTCTACATGGTTTCCTCCATTGGCACCTCTCTGACCTCATCTTCTGCCACTTGTACATTTTGCCCTATGTGTCCTGCTGCAGCCTTCTTGAGCTGGCCTCCTTACCACTGCTTGCACATTCTAAGCACACTCCCTCAGAGTCTTCCTCTGCTTTGCATGATCTTCCTTGTTTCCTTCTGTTCTCTGTGCAAATGCTCAGACATTTGCAAACCATAAAATAAAACAGCAATTCCCCTAGCACTCTCTATTCCTCTTACCACACCATGGTATTTGAATTACCAATTCGCTCACTCTGCCAACGCTATTTTTCTTTTCAAAATAAGCCGTGAAACCATCAAGATTAAATAAACATTTTACAAAGAAACAGCAAATAAAGCTGTCACAGAAGTGTCATACACCCTTACTTGTTTTTCTCTTTCCCTTATCACCTACAAATCAGCTTGGCCTACTATTACTTATCTTAATACTGTTTTTTATTCTAGTGTTCACACTGAGACTCCTGGGCTTTCATTTCTGTGTGTTGCTTGTATGGAGTTGCTTCTGAACTATTTACTTCTCTCAAATATAAACTTACTCATTGTAAGTAGTTACAAGCATCTGTCTGCTTCATTTTGTTTTCTAGTGTATCTATGCTTGAACATTTATATAAAACACATATTATTTAATTATAAGTTACTTTCCCTCTATTTCTGTCTTTTATTGTGGAAAGGATATTATATCAAGATCCACTAAATTATGTGTGCAAAGAAATGCTTCTGCATTTCATTTTGCATAGTAGGGAGTAGTATGAAATACTTTTTATAATAAGAAAGAGTTTAGATCCAACCTAACTCTTACATTTAACAAACAAGAAAATAGAAGTAGAGACTTCCAAAGACCGTGAGATTGATAACAGAGGCAGGGCTGGCACAGGACAGATGTGGAGTGACTTTCATTTACTCCCCTTTTTCTATAGCAAGTTGCCTCAATGGTTCACATGCTACAACCATTAATAGAAATGCTTGTTAAATTATTCTTCTTGCCTAAGAATATTTCTTTTATTCCTAATTGGATTCTCTGAAATTATGTCAAAGAAATTTTAATCGTAATTGGATTGTCACTTTAATTCTTCATCTTTTTACAGAAGTCTATAATTTAAGAGACTCAATCTTTTATAAAAAAATAAGTATACTAGTTCATAACTATAACCTTTCAAAAGGCCATCACACCTAGTCATATTGTGCTGTTGATTTTAAGTGTCCGGTTGTTGTTAATTGTTTAGTGACGTCACCCCATCAACACTCTTGAATTGCTTATATTGTGAGAATGTCTTTAATTCCCCAGAATATTATTCAATACTGCAGACATGAAATTAAACATTACAAGGAGAGATCTGTAAAATAGCGGCCTTTTAAATTTAACATGTAAATATGACAGTGTCCATCAGATGGAAGTAACAAAAAAAAGCTCCAGATTGTGGATTAAAATGTATTTTGTTTATAAGAATTGTATGTTATGTTAAATAAACAGTAGTCAGCTCTGAAACAGTTTGAAACAAGAATTTGTCTTAGACAATCTCAAAGTTATCTTTGAGTTTCACTTCATGTAAATCTAGAATTTTGTTTATTTATCATCAAGTAGATTAATTGTATGCTGTCTGTGTTCAGATATGAGCCCACCTCTGACATCTTTCCATGGCCCGTCCATGCAAGCAATATTTGTGTTTCTACTATAGTATGAGTAGCATTGCTCTTTATTAAAGTTATTGGATATGTACGTGGCCTAATCGCAACACTCACTTGTGTATTAAGCAAATATTTTTTGAACACCTTCTGTGTACTGGTGCCGAGAAAATGAAGATAACTATGATGATCTTTGACCCTGCCTTCACGGAAATGTCTGCTCCTGAAAAAGAGAAAGCCATGTCTTTCATCTGTGTTCCTCCACACGGTGACTTAGTATGATGATTCGCACAAAACATATTAATGGAATTGAGGAAAAGAGAATAGCAAATGCGATTAAATAGAAAATAACAACCATGCTGTTGACCGCAGGCTACAGCAGGCCTAGCCCAGGCCCAGAGCCTAAAGGTCTTAAATCATTTTCATCTTCTCTTTTTCAGTTTCTTGTAATTCAATAACTAATAATATCCTGAATAGGTAGTGAGAGATTCTATCTCCTTTCTGAGAGACATCAAAATAGGCATAGAAATGTTCTAATTTTAGGCCATTGACACCCTACTGTGAACCAAGTCAACAACTTTATTATCTAAACAGAACTGTAATACATGAAAACACTCTAAACACCCATTCATACCACTTACCACTGGAAAGCACTGAATTTGCAGTGTATTTTTTTTCTTCCTGATGATTACTGATGACAAAAGCACACAAATCAACCAAGCTAAAATATCAGGAGATAGTTTGAAAGTCATCTCTGCTTTCTCCATATCGTTATTCTCCCACCTTCTAAATTTCATTCAAATAAAGTGCTGACATCAGCTTTCCCCGTGACCGCCTTCCCCTGATTGCTCCCAGGAAAAGAGCTCAGAAGCCTATCCATCCTTTCCTCCCTACTCTAAGTTGGCTTGTAGAGGAGTTCAGAGTTTCGGAACACCCACACCTCTCTAGCCCCACACTTTGGAGTACTTTGGGTCCAATGAGCCCACCTCTGACATCTTTCCATGGCCCGTCCATTCCTAAGATTTATTTGTGAAAACAATGTGTCTAAACCTTCTCGACTTTTTTCCCTAATAAAATGTCATTTGAGATCCTCACCACCAATGTATAACTGCTTTCAGCATTTAAGAAACTCACACTTCCAGAGGTCTGTGAATATTCATATTGCTCAAAATGGGTAGGGTGGGCAAGTAGACAGATCTACTACACTTCTCCTCTTTCTGTATGCTCACTCAGTAGCACTTGACCTTGATGCTGCTCCCTTGTTCCTGAAAATCTTTCTTCCCTTGGATTCCCTGACATTATACAATTCTGGTTCCACTATGTTCTCTGTGGCTACTGCATCAGCTTATTTTTCGGACTCTCTTTTCCATGTTTTAAAATAGTGCCGTTTCTCTCTCCAGTCTTTTTCTTTTTTTCATTAGAATTCTCCTTATCCAAGGAACCTTCTATTTGCTAATAACTCCCAACCCATATTTTCCATGGAGACCTCTCTCTAGAATCAAATAACAATGTATCTCTTGTCTCCTGAACAGATCCATTTGGATGGCTTGTGGTTCACCCCAACCAAATAAATTTAAAACTAATTTATCATCTTCCTCTTGACCCCAGACCTCCCCTTCTGTTGAACAGTTACTTAGCTTTCCAAGCAACTTGACTTTCCAAGCTCTCCTTGACTTGACCCTCTCTCTTAACCTTCCAAATCCTATTAATAATCAAATATCTTCTCCACTGAAATCCCACCAGTCCACATAACCATTATCTTTCGCCTGGATTGAAAATCTCATTTTTTGCCTTAAGTTTTGTTTCACTCTAGTTCATTCTCTGTACTGCAGGCAAAAATGACCTTCTAAAACACAAAACCGATCATGTTATTTCTCACCTGGAAATTCTGTAATGGTTTTTCCATTGCTCTTAAGATAAAGATTAAAAATAAGCTGGGAGTTATAAGTCCCTCCATTAACAAGCCCCAACTGAGTTCTCCACAGTATTCTCCCACACTGCCTGCTAATACTTTAAGATCCAATCATATTGAACTTCCTTCAGTTCTTAAAAGTGACATGTTTTCTATTGCATTGGACTTCTATACAAGCTTGTCTCTCTTTCTTGTACACTCTTCTCTCATATGGGAAGACTTTATACATAAATTTTCGCATTACTTATATATTAGTTCTTGAGTTATAGGTAGTTTAAATATTTTTTCTTTTTGCTATTGTGTTTTTAAAATGTTAAACAATGAACATGTGATAATTAACGTGTACATATCCTGTGACTCAGTAATTCTACTCTGAATATGTATGCAACAGAAATGCAAATATGCATTTTTTTTCCTCTGAATCCAATTGCTTTTGAGAGAATTTTGTCCTTTCAAATTATTAAAGGCAAATATATTAGGATTTTTAAAATAATAATTGCTACCAGCTGAAGGGAACAGTGGACCCCTCTGCATTATCTTTGAAATTTCCTAATAATCTATTTCAAAATACAAAATTTTAAGTCTAACATTCATTGACATAGATATTATCTAATAACTTTAAATAACATCTACTAAAAACTAAAATTCAGTTGGTAATGAGTGTGAAATACAATAAATCATTGATAAGATCTGTCCTCAGTGTTACTTTATGGTTTAAAAAACATTCTTTTCAATGAGTCATTTGAATTCTTTGATATTCATATTTCAATAAATATAAGAGGTAAATCCTGAACTATTATTCAAAAAGAACAAGTATATGCTTTTCCTGGTTCCTAGAACTCAGTGAACCCAAAAGTTTATAGATTAGGAAGCCTTAATGTGACAACTAGAATGATAAATAAATCAAGAAAAGTATAATTGAGTTTCAAAGACGAATGAGGATTGCGAAACAAAGAGGGTCTAGGCCAATTGCTATATTCCTCTTTCTGGGAAGTGCCTCATATCAGCCCCAAGAAAGATGATCTGAAGAAGGCCTGCGAGAGGAAAAAGGGGTGAACTTCTCAGGAGAACAAGACAGAGCCGAGGCGGGACTGCCCGGCATAGCAGTCGTCGGCAACACCCGCGCAGTGAGCACCCTCTCCTTCTCGCTCCTGTGCCCCTTTTCTCTTTCCTTACATCTCTTTCTTGCCCTCCTGTCTCCATCTGCCCACACAATCTACCCTTCGGCCAAGCAAATAAAAACGTTAGAGTGTATGATATACTCTATAAATGGAAGATACCATTAGAAATAAAACTCCACTTGGAAGTCTTAGAGATTTTTCCAGGATCTTATAGCCAAAAGAGAGCTCTTGATACTCTCGTCACAAACCAGCTCATCCTTAACGCTTCCTCAGTTTGGTAAAAGGTAACATCATTACCCACGTAGTTGTTCCAGTCAAACACCAAAACTTTATCCTTGATTTCTCTTTGCCCCTGCCACACTTCTATTGAATTCATCAATAAACCTATTTACTTTTCCTTTCAAACTGCATCTCAAACCTGTCTGCATTTCTTCATCTTCACTGCTACTACCTTGGTCCAAACATCATCATCTCGTACCTAGATACAACAGCCAGGGTGATCATTAAAAAAACAAATCAAATTGCATCACTGCCTTGCTTCAAAACCTCCAAAGACTTCTCACTGTAACTAAAATAAAGTACTGACTCCTTACTGTAGCCCTTCAGGGTTCTCAAACTCTGGCCCATTTAAGCTTTTCAGGTGACACTCACTCTCTTTTAGCCATCCATGGCTTTTTCTGATCTTCAAACATGCCAAGTTCTGTTCTGTCATAGAGTCTTTTGCTCTGCTTGGAAAGCTCTGTCCCCAGAACTGTGCATGGCTTCAAGTCACAGCTCAAGTATCATCACCATCTAAATGAGGCCTTTTCTAAACACCCAAACTAAATTAACCCTCTCAATGTGAAGTAATTATTGTGTTCATTTATTTATTGTCTCTTGTTTTGCTTCCTCTCAATCCCATGTAAGCTCCAGGTGAGCAGAGATCACTGGTATTTGGGGTGGGGGGATTGAGAAAAGTCTGATACACAGTAAGCTTTTTAAAAGAATGCGTTGATGATTTTTTTTTTTTTTTGGCCTATTTTTTCCTCCCATGTCTTTCATCGGGATGACTAAAATGTAAAGGGAAATAAAAAGAGGAAGAGAAGGAAGTGGAAGAGAGGAAAGAGTACAAGAAATAACCACCTCAAGGGAAATAGAACATCCTTCCAGATTCAATATTCAACTTGAAGTGAAAAGAAAAAAGATAAATGTACTGCTGAATGAGATCTATGCAAATCATGTGCAGGCAGAGCTCAATGGAGCTGTCTGTTAATTTGAGCTATTTATGACTATCATGCAAATACTTTTTGTTTTTATTATAGTGAGCAATACTTTCCACTATAGATTTAGAATGCAGTAATAATTGTGTGTTACAAAGATATTAACATTTTATACTTGATCAAGAAAAAAATGAAATTAAAACATTACTCATTCTATAACTACTGCCACACTGCCCAACCTCCCACAGTTGCCATAAGTCTCTTTCTATCTGAGGTATCAAAACTTTTTATTTTAAAAGAATGAGAGAGAAGAAGAGGTAGAGATTGAGATAATCATCCATTGAAATTTGCATGTAAAATAGTGAATATACACTATACATATTTATGACCAAGACTCACCTAAGGACTAAGGGATTTCTCATTCTTGTTTTTAATGTGTATTTGTTCTCTATGAGTCACATATATTAAGTTACCCTTTATAAGACTCCACTCAAAGCAATGAGTCAAAACTTTTTTTTTTTTTTTGATCAGAGAGGTTTCTGTTTACCTAAGATGTGTCTTTTTGTCTGTAGATAAAAAAATGGCTGACATGAATAGCAACTTTCCCTTCTCATTAGGCAAGGCAAGTAAGGGAATAATGAACTCTACCTAAAATCATTGTCTGGGACTAGCCAGAAAGAAATTAATTACTGTGCTCAAACTATTAATCGATATCATTCTATGATTCCACAGGACTATAGACCAATTGTTTGAGAGCTATCATTAAGCTGTTCTTAAGCTAGGAAAGCTGCTAGATTTCTATCTGAAGACAAAACAAGTTCAGCCAAAAAACAACCTAAACAGTAGATACAGTGAAAAAGAAAAACCATCATCTTCTGTTTGTCTGAAACAGTTATTTGTTTGGAACACCACTGTATCTTCCTCCAACAAATCTCAGCCTTGGGCTAAATTATGACTCATAGGTCTAGTAATAATCTACCTGTTGCCTCTAAAATTCTAGATTTTCTGGCAGTGTATTTTATTTCTGTATTTGCTGCTTGAGAAAAGAAAGATGCTTCTGGAATAAGAAGCTATCGCAGAAAACCATGAAGGGCAGAATGTTGTAATGGAAAAAACTCCCAAACTGAGAATCCAAAAGCTTGTTCCTACTCCCATATAATTTTTCCGGGCCTCATATTCCAGAAGGTAAAATATGCATAAGGATCTTTAAACTCATAGGGTTTCATTAAACTCTAAAACAGTTGAGTCATTGCAGTAGAGCTTTCCTTAGATAGTAAATGATTAAGATTATATCTGCACTGAGCTATCAAGAGAAGAATGAAGATATTATATGATTAAAAGGAATTTCATTTACCAAATCTTCACTAAAGAAACTGTTGTTTACTGGGGGTACTTATTAAAGACGTTATTTGCAAAGGGTGACTTCAACACAGAGAGCAGTAAATCTGTCACAAGTTTTCTAAGTGAGATGTTTCCAGTCCAACTCCACCAATATTTATTAAAATTCTAATTTGTAGAAAGTATTAGCTTGACTTCGGACAACAACAATGTTACTCGGCATTATAGATTTGTACCTTGTAGAGTTTTCTCATAGTGAGCTCTTCTGGGGAGGGCGGGGAGGGTACTGTCGATAACTTAAACTTTCCGAACTACAATCTTTGAGTCAAGATCTTTATATTCATTGAATTCTCATTACTCTTAAATGCTTAGTTGTGAAGGAAGACTTGGAGGAGCAGAGACAGTTTATGTAGAGAGAGATACTTTTTTGCATCAAGGTTTGATCAACTGAAAAAAAAAAATGTGGAGAATAAGCATCTATGAAGAAACTGCAGCCAGTGATGAAGAGGCGGCTTTGAAATGGTCAGAGCCCAGAGAATATGTTCAAGTCTGAAGTCTGGGACAGCACACAGAGCTCCCGACAACTAGGTGAGTGGAAGAAACAGCAGCTTTGCATGTTCACAAATGATTTCACACTCATAAATTTAAAAGGACACTAAAGAAGAACTGGTGAAATCTAAATAAAGTCTCAAGTTTGGTTAATAGTGTTGTACCAATTTCTTCATTTTGATCATTGTACTGTGGTTATGCAAGTTGTTATTACCAGGGGAAGCTGAGTGAAGAGTAAACAAAATCTCTGCACAACCTACAAGTTTTCTGTACTTTTGAAAGTATTTCAAAAATGTATAATTTTTAAGACTTTTCAGATACCTGCCATTTCTAATCTTCCTCTGTATCTTTCCACTGCATGAAAGCTTTTAATCAGATAATAAAAGGACTTTTCAAATTAAAAACAAAAACAAAAATAAACAAAAAATACCTCTCCATTTATTTTTTTCTTTTTGATTCCATCCAGGCTTCACCTAGTACCTACTTTGGTGTGCTCGCTCCCCATCCCTGGATAGTCCCACAGTACTGCCACAGGCCACTACCACTTCAGTAGAAATGAGAGCCGAAATCCTTGTACTACCAGGTCACTAATACACAGAGAATACCTAGAGGGCCTTCGCACTTGCTGTTCTTTTTGTTCGGAAGGTTCTCCATCCATATATATGACTGGCTCACTGCCTCACTTCCTTCAGTTCTCAGCTCAGAAGTGGTGTTATACGAGGCCTGTCTTCCCTCTATTTAAAATACCACTCCCTGTTGATCTCTATCTATTCATATGCTGTTTTTTTTCATAGCCCTGATAACCACCTTCCATATATATTCATCTAAATATATTCATTCGTTTTTATGTTTTACCTCACAAAAGTAGTGACTTCCATTTGCCCACATCCCAGCACCTATAAGTGCCTGCAATATACTAGTTGCCTAACAGACATTTGTTGAATGAATTAATTGAATGTACCCAATACGTTTGCTAATCCTTTAGAACAAGAAAAAAAGAAACAGTGGGCAGATGGAGAAAGAAATTGTCAAGGCCATTCTCTACCCTTTGGGGTTTTTGTTCTGCTAATTCTTCCAAAGGCTTGATAAGGCCTTCCTCTCAAGAGACAATTATCGATTATGAACAATATGGAAGTTTATTGTTTCTTATTTTCGGGATATGACCCTAAAGCTGTAATTTTCCTAGAGGGAATATTTACAAGACATGTTTTACATATTTAATTGTTCTGATAACAAAGCAGTGGCTAAAATTAGGAATAGGACAGTGATAGCAACGTAGCTGATCTGTAAAGTAACTAATGTACCCTCATCTATTTTTTAAAAGTATTTCCAGTGTTGGTTTGGTTGATGAAACTTTGGCTTAACTGGTCAGGTTTATGAAACTACTTTCGACTACTAAAGTACTAATAATTTAGCAATTATTTAGACACTTTTGTCTTCCCCAATTGTTGCTAGAATCCATACACACACACAAAAAAATATGTGTAGTATTATTTCCTAGCTTAATAGATCTTAAAGAGAATAAAGAAAGAGGGGAAAAAAGAAAATGTTCACTTCCTCCTCTCCTCTTGGATCTAGATGGCAAGTCACCAATGTGTTGGGAGCATTTATAAGTTTTAGCTTCTTGAGTGATCTTGAATAGAGGATGTCCTCAGGGGAGGTTTTTCTGATTTGTTTAGTTTTTGCTTTGCATCAGAAAGCATGTTCTTTTCAGATGACTTGAAGTCATTATTTCCATTTCTACCCCCAGTCTCTAGACAGCTTGTTGGACTCATCTACTTGAATGTCCCATGAAGATTTTGAGAACTCTCTGTCTCTGAATTAAATAGTAGTGGGATTGCACATACTCAGTGTGTCCCTATGTAAAATAATGCTGGCACCAAACAAAGCTATTTAGTTTCTTGATCCAGGAAATACTCTCACCTGTAAGTTAAAACTGTGAGACAATTTGACAGCTTATTTATCAAGACTTACCAGCATCTTACCAAGACTTGCTTCAAAACCTTTACCTCAGCGTGACCACTGATCCCTAATCACACTCCTCTTTGCAAAACCCACCTTAAAATTCCCAGCCCATACCCTAAAATGCTATTATTCCTCTACCTTAATATAGTATTTTGAAATACTACTATATCTAACTAGTGTTTTAATAAACTTAACATTGCTTGATCGCCAGGTTTTCCTGGTAGCCTTTTTGGGAATTGACGGCTGCTGACCTAAGTGCAATTGTTCAAATCTGACCTCATTATTTCCTTCTCAAACCTACTCTTTCTCCTTTGATGATATTAGAATCCACCCAACATGGCCAATGAGAAATAAAATTATCCTTGACTTGTCTCTCTCACCCTCAATAACTAATCAATCCTAAAGTCAATAATTTTGTCCCTTAAATATTTTTCAACTTTCCCCTTTTAATTTATTGCTGCCATTTTCCCACTAGTGTTCCATCCCCACCCTGAGTATTCTAGGTAATAAATTCTACCTACTTGGCTAGAGTGGTTACAGGCTGGTGTCAAGGAGATACTTCCACATCTCCAAGGGTGAGGGGCTGGGGAGCTTCCTACCCCTTCACCCTCCTCCACAGATCAAGAAGCAGGATTTGCTGGGCTTTCTCTCCTACCTGAACAACATATCCCCTTTTTTATACCACAATGTCATGACCTAGCCTCACCCTTATGGTTGCTGCTACCGCTGCTTGTTAAATTGGTTGTAACGCAAGGGCTTTTGCTTGGACCATCCTGGAAGAAAGATAAATTTGAAATATAAAGATGATTTTTTTTATAAAGAAGATTTTGAATGGAGTGCTTTTGTCTTTCCAGAGTTCGATATTCCCTCAGAGAAACCAGCAGGTTCTCGTATCACCAATTTCTTAGTCGTGGCCATGAGAATGAAAAAGAAAGATGTGGTATTTATTTATTTATAGTCCCATGTTCCCTTATCATCTTATTGGCCAAAATTTTTAATGTTTTTACCAAAACTTGACATCTTTTTATTTTCTTCTTTTTTTCTAAAACTAGCACGGTGCCAAGTTGATGTCTTGACACTGAAGTGTCTGGATCTTGCTTTGCAGAGTTCTCAGAGAAAGGAGCAGCTGTGAAGGAGGACCTCGGTTATTTACTTACAGAGGGAGCCTTACTAGACAAATTTCTCACAGAACAGAATTTGAGCCCCAGGTGAGAAATTTCTAGGTCCTGAGAACTCAGAATTATAGACTTATAACATGAGCTGCCTATAGGCTGAGAGAGGACCTGTGTGGACTCCCTTCATCATATAAGGAATTTCTTGCTGTCTTTAATGTTCATATCATTCGGTGTTATTTTTAACTGCATAATTAAGTCAACAGCACAATTGCGCATGGCCTGTCATAAGGCAATGATTCAGGTTTGCTTTTTCATGTTTTTGTCTTTTGGGGGAAGGATCTCCCCTCAAGTCAGCAGATGATCATTTAAAAGAAAATAATATTAAAATACATGACAGTGAGGAAACAAAGCCAAAAATTCAAAGCTGAAGTGTACGTTTTCAAAGAAAACAGTTTATATTTATTAAATGCTAACCAGGATCGTACTTAATAAAACCTTATGAGATAGAAGTCATTTTTAAAATTATTAATTTTACTAATGAAGAACAGAGGAGCAAGGAGAGTTTAAACAAATTTCCCAAAGTTCCACAGCATTTAAATGTGGAGCTTAGATTTAACCCTGAGCCTACATGCCTAGCCCTTTTTACAAGGGTTTCTCAAAACATGTTCCATAGGAAAAGTGTTGCAGAGACCGTTTGGAAGAAGAGTCGGAGTCTGGAAATATTTAACTAACATGGATAAGGGAGAGGAGGATTGGCAATTCTAGCATCCCCCGCCCCTGTCTCCATGGCTTTTTATTAAGTTTCACTACAATGCTGGCTTTGTAATTAATTAATAGTTACTATCAGGTTAGTAAATACAAGCTACAGCCAATTCCCAGATCCAGCCTCAAAGCCCCCACCATGTTCTCAGCTATTTCTTCTCAAGTATCTTTTTCTTATCGTCTAAAGTATCTCTTTCTAGTCCCTAGAGCAAAAAATCTCAGAATCAGTCAGGCGTGTGAGCCCTCCCTGCAATGTGTCCTTGTGTGCAAGTTCACATCTGCTTCTGATGTCCTTGTTGCTCCAAGAACCAGACATTCTGCTAAGAAAATTCTGAACCACAGGTGTTTCTTACAACAGGAAAGTAATCCCACAAGATTCTCCATAGAAAAAATGGTCCTAGAGTCAGTTAGATCACCTTAATTCATGGCAATTCACTATAAACATTGTCAAGTAAAGGCTCAAAGAGATCTTTTAAACTTAGTATTACACAAACTTTTGCAAACTTACTGAGCACAGCACGATTTTTTACATAACCACCATTGACACCACAGGAGACACACAGTTGCAGAAACAGAAGTCTACCATGGTGTAAGAGGACAGGACCCCAGATTCCCTTTACATCTTTTCTGGCTCTGAACACAACATATCACAAAGAGGCTTGCTCCATATTTCCCACTTGAGTCACAAAATAGAAACTCTTCCACATGAATCGCTAAACATCTATGACAGATGTGTGTGTGTGGTCTTCAGTTTTGCCTGGTTGGAAAATCCTCTAGAATATTTCTATCAAAGTCTTAGTACTTAAGATCACTGACCAAAGTGCTGGATGTGGGCCATAATTGCTCTGTGGCTTTCTAATTTTATGGAAACATAAAATTACACTGAACCAAGCCCAGCTGGCTACCCACTGAGGTCAGCCAAAGTTCCTAAAGGTGGGCAACAGTGAAAAATTCAGCTGGTGAGTTTATAAAAGCAAATGATCATATATGGTGCTCATAGATTGGAAGAATTAATATTGTTAAAATGTCTATACTACCCAAAGCAAACTGTAGATTGAATGCAATTTCTATCAAAATTCTAATGGCATTTTTCACAGAAATAGAATAATCCTAAAATTTGTATGAAACCATAAGAGACTCCAAATAGCCAAAGCAATCTTTATAATGAAGAGCAAAACTGGAGGCATCACTTTCCGTGATTTCAAACTATATTCCAAAGATACAGTAATCAAAACAGTATGGTATTGGCATAAAAGAAAACATGTAGATCAATGAAAAAGAATTGAGAGCCCAGAAATAAACTCTTGTATATATACGGGCAAAGCAGCCACAAATATACAATGGAGAAAGGATAGTCTTTAATAAATAGTATGAAGAAAACTGAACAGCCACACGTAAAAAAGTGAAACTAGACTACTATTCTGCACCATACACGAAAATTAACTTAAATCGAAAATTTAAACTTAAGACCTGAAATCATGAAACTCCTAGGAGAAAACACAGGCAGCAAGCTCCTTAAGAATGGTCTTCAAAATAATTTTTTTGAGATTTGACATCAAAAATAAAAGCAAAAAAAGCAAAAGTAAACTAGTGAGACTACATCGAACTAAAAAGCTTCTGCACAGCAAAGGAAACCATCAATAAAATAAAAAAGTAACTACCAAATGGAGAAAAATATTTGCGAATCCTACATTTGCTAAGAGATTAATATCCAAAACATATAAAGAAATCATGTAACTCAATAAAAAAAAAAAAAAAAAGAAATCTAATTACAAAATGGGTAGAGGATCTGAATAGACATTTTTCCATAGAAGACACAGGTACATAAAAATAAGCTAAACATCATTAATCATCATGGAAACACACATCAAACCAGTGAAATATCACCTCACGCCTGTTAGAATACTTATTATCAAAATGACAAGAGATAACAAGTATTAGCAAGGATGCCGAGAAAAGGGAACACTTGTGCACTATTTGTGGGAGTGTAAATTGGTGCAGGCACCATGGAAAACAGTATGGAGCTTCTTCAAAAGATTTTAAAAAGAACCACCATATCATCCAGCAGCTCCACTTCTGGATATGCATTTAAAGAAAATAAAAATGCTAATCTGAAACAGTAGATGCCTCATGTTTTTTGCAGCATTATTTACAATGGATGAATGGATAAAGAAAAGGTCGTACATATATACAATGAAATATTACTCAACTATAAAAAGAAAATCTTGTTATTTGAGACAACACAGATGGGCCTTGAGGCCATTATGCTAAGTGAACTAAGTCAAACAGAAAAAGACAAATACTGTTTGATCTAACTTATATGTGTAATTGAAAAAAAGACACCAAAGAAAGAATTTTTTAAAAAGAGCTTCTCAGATACAGAGAGTAGATTGGTGGTTACCAGGCACAGCAGGGAGGGAGTAGGTGAAATGGGAGTTGGGGATTAAAAAGTACAAACTCTCAGCTATAAAGTAAATAAGTCATGGGGATATAATGTACAGCACAAGGACTATAATTAATAATATCATATTGTATATTGGAAAGTTGCTAAGAAAGTAGACCTTAAAATTTTCATCACAAGAAAAATAATTCTGTAACTATATGTGATGATGGATGTTAACAAGATTTATCGGGGTGATCATTTCACAGCTAATACAAATATCGAACCAATAGGTGGTATACCCAAAACTAATATAATGTTATATGCCAATTGTATTTAAATTTAAAAGTTGAAATTTCCATACTGCTTGGCAAATAACCACTGCCATTTTGGCCTCATTACCTCAGCCAGGACATTGGGATACCCTGGATCCAGCAACTAAAGGGTTACGATGAGCTCTAGCCCTGCTTCTGCCTTTGGTCAGCATCTGTATTAGTTGTCAAATATTTTTAATAAACCCTGATCATGATGTAAATTTATTTTTTAAAAGTGTTCTAGGAGCCCAAAAGATGAAGTAATTAATTCTAACATTTGAGCTTTAGGAAGTCTATAGAAGCAGTTGAAATGTGAGTTGATTCTGTAAGCGATCAGAAAAAAATAGTTTCCTTCTTCTATCTAGTCTTTTCTTCTTTGATGTTTCCAATTGCCTTTATGTTAGCAAATGAAGTTGTTATTTAAAAAAAAAAAAGATCTTGTATAAAGAGAAAGAAAATTTTCAAAAGAAGTTAAATCTTTTCCCTTTCAAAAATATATGCACCTTACAGGCCTCAGAAAGCCAACAATTTTCAGACACAAAGTCTTTGCATTCAGTATGGCAATATTCAGAGCACATCCTGGCTCTTATGCATTGTGAGGATTTGGACAAATTGCATACCTTTCTATACTTCCATTTCCTCATATGAAAATGAGTTAACGAAAGTCCCCTTCTAAAGGTTGTTGTGAATCTTAAGCAAGTAATGCAAGTAAAGTGCTTAACTTAGTGCTGGCACTTAGTAGATGCTCATTAACATTTACTATTGATAAGATAGTTTGAGTACTTCTACAGAAACTTGGCCTCAGGCAAGTCACTTCTCCTTCCAGGAACCTGCTCTCAAGTGTTGACAGTTTTCTCAATAGCTCTTTGGTCAATCAGAAAAAGCGGTGGGGAAGGTTGCTCATTAGAGGAAAACAGAACAAGAAGGTGGAAGCTAGTCTCGACTTGACTCAGAGGTTCTGACAGAAACAGGGTGGATATCCAATTCCAGGACCTTCTGGTCCCACAAGTATTAAAATCATTTAACGAAATGCAAATTAGAATTCCCTGAATAAAGTGAGACTTGGTACTAAATAGGAAGGTCTTTCTTTTCATCATTATGTTACTTACCAATGCAGGGTCAAGGTGAAAAGTACCTTCGAATGATAGTAAAAAGTAGAAAGAGCTGCACGTAAGTGAGTCTTACTATACAGTCTCTGGGCTAAGCGCTTTATATACATTCTCAGATTTGACGCTCACTGTAAACTAATGATGTAGGTACTATTTTCTAGACAAAAAAATAGAAACTCAGACAGGTCAAAGAACTAGCTTGAGGTCACACACCAGCGTAATGTGGTGGCATTTTGATCTGATCTCAGGGAGTCCAATTTCACAGCCAGTATTTTTAACAACCCTGCTATATTGTCTGCCTAGGCCAAACACACTGCCTTGTTGAAATAATTTATTCTGAGTTGCCTGCAAGAAACCGTGCACATATGATGTAGATGCAGTTTACAAATGACCAGAGAAACAACCAAAATGCTATCTTTTAGACTAGGACACACTGCCATATTTCACCAACACTTTGCCCACATTCGCATGGTTTCCAATCAGAAACTCTTGTGTTGCTTGAGTATGCCAACTAGATGTTTCATTAATTAGAAAAGATCTTAACTGTGCATGACGTGAGTCTTCTTAATCTCTTAATAGGGATTATTTCTCAATACCACAACCTCTGTCTTCAGTTAAGCCAATCTTAGCATGCAATCCTCCTTAAGATGAAAGCTATTGACGAGTTCCAGGTAAACTAAAGTCATATGGATGTTAGGTGGAGAGATTATGTGATAAAATTGTCAGATTATTATACTGAGAACAATAAAATCAATCCTAGAATTTAGCTCTTCTGAAATTAGGAGCCTTGTGACTCAATTGGTTGGTTATCCGTTTCAGCATTGTGAAGTTTACCCCTCAACAGATTTTTAAAAGTGAAAAGAGTCCACTTTTTATTTGACATATATATAGAACTTCTGCATCGGGTATATGAAGAAATTAATAAAGTTCCAGCCCTTGAAAATCTTAAACTTTGACTTGAAAATAAAGAAAGTATTAAAAAAAGATGCTTAAGAAAATTTAAAACAAAAATAATAGTGCAAAATGGTGAACACAACCAAGTCACTATATAGGTTATTTTAGCACCTATCTTGAGTAGTTGAGCAGTTTTCTAAGTTGATGCCACTGGCGTACAGACCCCATGTAGAATTGCTAACGTGATTTAGGTCTGAATTGGGATGGATGCAAATGATGATAATCCTACTTATTTACATATCTCTTTGTGGCAGACAGTGTTCTCATTTAATCTTTAGTACAGCCTTATGATGAAAGTGAGTGAAGTGAGGCAATGAGGCCGAGTGAGGTGCAGAAATTCACCTGAGGTCACATAGAGGCGGCAGACCTGGGATTTGAATCCGGAAAACAAGGCTCCAGAGTCCGAGATCTTTACCACCATACTCTGACTCAGTGTTACTCCTAAAATATCCTCTTCAAGTCCAGAGTAACTCCATAAGGAGCCCTGAGCGAGGAAGTTCATGCTTCAGTCTTCCATTCAGGGAGTACTTTAAGAGCTACCCACTGAAAATGGCTGAAAATGACTGGAAATGTGCAAACTAACTGGCCCAGCCAGGGCCTGCCAGAATGACCGGCCCTCATTGAACAGCTGCCTACTGAGAGAGTGCCCGGAAAGGATGACCACCTAGAGGAGCCGATCGATGCACACGCCCCTCTGGCCTGCGGTGTTCATATTTCAGGAAAGAAGAAGGGTTTCTGGCATGAGTAAGCTGCCCTGACGATTGTTCTACAGAATATAAAGTGTTGCATTAGGGGACTTATAGAGACTGAGGACAGAGAAATCATAGGTGTCTGCTTTCCAGAAAATCACTCTCTGAAGTTCCTTATTGGCAGCTATGATCGATTCCCGCTTTCCTCAGACTTTCCTCAGATGTCTTAATTATTTCCTTTTCAAGAAATTTCTAGTATTACACATTGGTTCCATCTTTATCAAATTAAGAAATGAGTTGACTGCCAAAGTTAACCAGACAACTCATGAAAACCAGCCAAACAAGTTATAGTGAATCCTGCACCCTCATGCCTTGCTCTGATTCAGACATAGGCATTAGTGAGGCTTAGGGTGTGATATGCTGGCTTCCAGTACTACTGATATCCCTCAGCTATGGACTCTAGAAATGCTATACCCTGACAAGCTTGGAATAAATAGAGAGATTTATGCTGCAAAAACAACCTAATCCCATATCCACTCTATCTATGCCAAGTAATGTCGATTCGTGAGTTGACATTGTCAGCACCACTCAGTGCATTCACAATAGGTGGAAAGTCATTGCCAAACTGCCTGAGGTATGGTAATAAAAAATTAGAAATATTCATTAACGCTAAGACAAGAATCTAGTCTTATAACTTTGCTAAGCAACTTTGCGTGAAATCATATGTTTTGATATTTTCCTCAATACAACATTTATTGAACATCTAATGCGAGTCAGGAAATATGTCAGCTTCTCAGAACACAAAGAAAATAAGACATAGCCACCTCCAATGAAGAACTTGTGATACAATATTAGTGGAAGCAACAAATATCCATGATACATTGGTATAAGGAGAGCAAAATTTGTTCTCTTTTCTCTTTGAGAGAGACTTAGCTTGATATTATCTTAGAGTATTTGTTTACAAATTGTTTTACCTTAAGTCTTAAATTTTGAATAGTTCAACAAAGATCATACTGTTCCGAATTGCATGGTGACAAAATAAGAATCACTCTTGTTATTGGAAATAAAATTTCCATGATACAAACTAAGAACATTCTCATGTAAAGAAATAAATAAGTTTGGGGGTAACAAGCCTACTCTCTCATGGACCAATGTCTAATTGCCTAAATGAGAGGTAGTTTGAACAATAAAAAAAAGAAAAAAGAAAAAAACATTTATTAGTGATATAATAGAGACTAATAGTTGTCAAACCAATAACTCCTTCCTTTTTTCCCTGCTAAGAGGGTCCTGATTTGACTATGTGCACTCCATGATGTGACAATGTGAATTCTGCCTCTGCACCAGAAATGAATTATGACATCTAAGTTCATCATGATAACCCCATTCTCCTCTGCCAATGATTGATTTAGGAGTTGAACTGTGATCTCTTTTTAGCTAGTTAAATGAACAGGGCAGTCTTTCAGGGAGACTCCTGAGACAAATTTTCTTCTCTAGCAAGACAGAAACATAAGATAAATATACTCTCTTTCTGCTAAGGACATTGTCCAATGCAGGTGTGATACTTGGAATTAGCACCGTCATCTTGTAGCCACGGTAAAAGTCATTGCCATGTGATAGAATCAGAAGAGCCTTGACAACACAATATCATAGTCAAGCTGCTGAGCCAGTCTTCAAACCAACCATTTCATGACTTTCTGGCATGTGAAATCATAATAAACAATTACTTACAAATATGAGCAAAGTACATTGTCCTAGGTCCAAAGAGAGAAAATAAGAGGAACTGAGATTTAAAACACAGATATATCTGATTCAAAAGTCATTGGCTTGGTCCTTTATGCCAGGCTAAAGAAGTAAAAAACTAAGAAAGCAAGAAATGGATATTAAATATTCTGGCTCTCTCTTTCAAAGGGTGTCCTGGCACACCACTAAAATCAATATCCCTATAGCGTATACAGAGTAGGTGCCAGATTTGTTCTGGAGTTTTTGCTTCCTATGCCCTAAGTCAAGGTCAGCTTTAGAAGAGCTAGTAGCATTCTGACCAGTGGAATTTAGCTTAATGATCCTGAACAAGACTCTTTTGTCTAAAACTGCTTTAGGAATTCAAATTGACATGTCAGCAGTTTCAACAATTCCTGATAGTTTTCAATCTAAACAAATACTGCCTAAATGTGCATTTTTCTTGGAGATTCAGTAAAATGCTGCTGATACCCTGTCCTCAAACCATTTAAAATTGATATTTTACACTGTGAAGGAAACTTCCCATCAGGAACACCTGGTGGGCTTTCTCTGTGAACATTTATACCACACTGTACTATAACACATCATTTTCTCAGTATCAGACCACTCTAGCCTTTGGGTTAAAAAACTGAGTTTGCCTAAAGTTAATTTGTAAACTAACAAAAATGGCCTGGGAATGGGAAGAAAAGCCTCCGAAACATTCCAGGCAACAGGCAGATGCCCAAGCAGATAAAAGTGATGCTTTAGAGAGTCCATCAAATGGCTATGATGTAGGATGGGCCAATTCCCCCATTCCCCAGCGGGGACTCCAGTCCTATAGAGAGAGAGAAGTCAAGAGCAAGCCAGATTTAGAAACAAAGAAAATTTTATCAGAGAAGGAATAACACTCCATAGACGGAACACTGTCTCCTCTCAGAGTCAGAGAATAAGAGTGCACTTGCTTGGAAAATTGAGTTTATATCAGTTTTTATGAAAAACTACTCAATATAAGGAATAAAGCATGGAATGAATGGTTGGGCTTATCTTTAACTTATACAAGGTACACTTTGACATCTTGATTTTCCTGTTTTCCTTTTATAGTTTGGGTAAACAGTTGTTAGTAATCTCAGTAGGAATCTTCCTTTGTTCTATAGGTTCCCTGTGGTTTAGTCTTAGGACTGATCATCTAGATTCTGGGTCTAACAGCACCTAGCAGGCTCTGAATTCCACTTGGTTTAATGTTTTGTCAATTGGGTGGTTCCCATGCCTCTTCCCTATATCAGCTACTTCATATGCAAATATATAGCTCTAAGTACAATTAATAAGCATGATGCTAAATGCTGTATGTGCATCATTCCACTGAATCCTCAGAGCAGTTCTACAAGGAAGATTCTACTAAGTTCATTTTACAAATGAAGACACCGAGTCATGGAGAGGTTAAGTGACTTGCATAAAACCACACTGCTTGTACTGGTAAACCTAAGAATTGAATGGCTGCTACCAAATACCAGAGCCCATGTTTTTAGCCAAACACTGCCACTTATAGGCAAGATGGGATATCACTTCCTATAAGGATAAGGTTTAAAAGACAAAAGTTCTGGACAGGGCTGACCAGCATCTATTCCCTCTGTTGCCCCAATCCAACAGATCTCTAATTTTTCTTTAAGGAAATACCTGTAGTAACCACATTGTAATCATGCAGGGACCATACTGTTTAAGTGGACTTACCCACTTCCAGGTCCAGGGGATGCTCAATTAGCATAATCTCACAGGGCTGGCAACAATGGTCAATGCGTAACAAACTGGAAATAACATATGATATTGTGAGAAGTGCCACTTTTTACCCTGGAAATGGACAAGGAAGAGTGTAGCCCCAGGTGCTGCTGGCAGCCATCTCTGTGGCCACAGGGTCACATCCTAGCTGAGGAGAAAGCCAGACTGAGGAGATAGAGCCAAGAACTTGACCAAAACCTGTCTGATGCCAAATCTTCCTTTGGTTTTCAGTTACATGAGCTAATATATCTACATTATTAAGTCCCATTGACTCAGATTTTCTGCAACTGAAACCTCTTAATCAATATATAAATACTAATACTGTAAACTTTGGTGCTTGAAATAACTTTAAATGAAGAATTTACTTCCTACATAAAGTAATAAAGTCTTCATTGTGGACATCTCCCTGAAGATAAAAGAAAATTGTCTCCAGACCAAAGCAGTGATCAGATCATAGTTTTGCAGCTCATCTAGATTTTGTAAGTGAAAATTCATCATGATAGGATCATAAGAATAAATGCATTCACACTGAGTCAATCACATTCCTATTCACTAACTTGTGTAATTGTGTGACATACGATCCATGTCAAACTTGAGGAAAACAAGCTTCATTTTCTGAGAATTTGGAGGAAATGTTATCAGTCATAGGTACCTTCTAGTCTCAGAACAGGAAATAATGTTGAGAAATAAAGCATGACCAGACTGATTGTTTCTTATTCAATTCGAAACTATTTCCCCCATGAAGTTTTCCTCAGGAATTCAGAGAATTATATGGAGCATGAGTCAGTCTCTCCACTGATCTCACTTATTGTCAGGCACAAAATTTGGCTCCCCACATTGGATCTGTACCCTGCCATAGACCTTGCCACTGTTGCAGAAATGTTGTGAAATCAGACCGGCCAAAAACCAAGCAGCACTGGGAGAGTTGGAGAACTCAGGCTTATTACGCCGGTGGTCCCAGAAGAGCTAGCGCTCTGAAGATCTGGGCCCTGAGCTCAGATGTGACTTTGCTTTTATGGGGTTTAGTCGGCATGGGCCAATTGGTTAATTTGTCCTCAGACAGTTACAGACCGGGGGAGTTGCTATGGGTTATAGGCGCATGGAAGTTGCTATAGGCTATGGGCAGTTACAAAGCATGAGATTTTCAGATAGGAACTTAGGCAATTTATCTGTTATCTAGACAGAACAATCAAAGGGAGGGTGAATCTTCAGTTGATCTCAAGATCACTCTGCCCTTCGGTCTATGCAGCAAGCATGTCTACAGAAGCAGAGCAAAAAGCTAATTATAAGCTTTTGGTGGAAAATTCCTCTTCATCACCACAAGAGACTCCTCTCCAACCCATGTCTCATTTACCCTCCGCCTGTTTCCAGTTGGTGTCTTATTGGTCTCTACTTAATGGCAAGTAGTTGGATCGACTCTAATTAAATTTGGAAGAAACCTCATGGTTTCAAAATGCCATACAAGCAAATAACAAGAAGTGTGCCAACCAAACACAAACTGTATTATCATCTCTCCAGAAGCAGTTCTATGACAAAATTGTTTAAAATGAGAAATATATAAGTATATATAAATATATATGCACATATATATCTATTTATATAGATATATATGCACATATATATCTATTTATATAGATATATATGTTAAAATAGTTGCAAAGGAAAAAATTGCCTAGCATTTAATAAAATTTTTGTTGACCTACTACTTGTCTGAAGAAAAGTATACTGAAAACTGAGGAAATCAAGAGATAAAATATTATGTAAGCTAGAGAAGTTAACCTGGAAGGCTAGATTTAGATAAACCAGCCTTGCCACCAATGTTCTCATCACATTAAACTGAAATTACTAATAGACGAAGTGAAGTTGTCATGCCCTTGCCCAGGGCATGGCTGTAGGTGAACAAGTAGGCTGTGTTGTTCATCTGGGGAGAGAGAAAGCACGCCTTGGGAGTCTCAGTAAAATGGCATTGGGAAGAACTTATTTTAGAATCTGGGCTTCATTAGGTGAATTTGATGAGGGATTAGGAAGCAGGGCTTTGCCTGGGATTGGACGTTGTCAGGAAGTGGGACAATTCTGTAGTTGGGTGTCTTAATAAATCTTATCTAGATGGAGAGAAGGCTAGAGCCACGCTAAAACTGTAGTTGGTAAAGGAGCAGCAGGCACTCGGAGTAGCCAGGGTAGGGGGATGTTTGATCATTTTTGTGGCTTAAACCATGTTCATGACTTTGCGTTCAGATGTGGTTATGAAGTGGTCTTGTTTGTGTCTTGATTCATCGTGGTCACCGGGTGGCTAGTCTGACGTCAGTGTTCTATGAAATTATTTATTTCAAAAAAAAAAAAAAAAAAAAACAACACTAAGATCTCGCTGAGAGTGCCAAGCCGACTCCTGAATGTGAGGGGCAATTTTTCTTTCTCAAAACTATACAAGTTTTTCAGTATCTAATCATATAAAGTAAATCTTCCCAATAAACAAAGAAAAAAACTCAAAACGGCTAAAAAAGAGATGTGTAAACTAATAATGTGGGTGCATAGGGGACTGTTTTATCAAGTTAACAGCAACTTTCATTAGGGAAGTTGATAAAATTTCTTACTTTATCCTCACGAATGTGTAAGAGAAGAAAAGGAGCTTACTATGCAGATGAAATGGCTTCGTGTGTTTGTGTGTGTATGTATGTGTTTCATTTGAGCAAATGAAAGCATAGTAGGTACTCAATAAATATGAATAAAATAGATTATAATTATGCATGTACATTTTCCAAAATTAACATCTTCTTGTTATCTCCAAACACCATAGGAGTAGCTGCTCTCCAATCACAGAGAGAAGATGACTTTATATTGGAGGATACAGATTTTCTATTTCTATTATATTCAATTATATACCCTATTTTCACATTTATATTATGTTAATTCTTCATAGGATTTCTAACACTCCTATATTTGCCACTCTAATCTCCTATTTGCAGGCTAGAGAATCAAGCTAATTATTCTTCAATGAATTAGACACAGTTCTACACCATGTATGCTGTTACCTGAATGAATTTAGGTGACTTAATTATCCAACACAAATCTAAAGAATATGATGAAAAAGTCAAAAGTGTGGACAGCATGATTAGGTGGCAGCTCAGGTCTCTAAATCCATGACATTTGCTATATAATAAAACAGGCAGCTGAATCTCAGCTCCTTTCCATTAACAGGCTGCTAATGTTGACAGTTATTCAATTCAAAGTGCAGCTGGCCAAAAAAAAAAAAAAAGTTGAAAACCACATAATATCACTTATATGTGAGATATAAACCTAAAAACAACAAACGAACAGGACAAACAGAGACTCATGGACATGATCAATAGACTAGTGATTACCAGAAGGTAGAGGGGGAAGGAGGGAGGAGGGAGGTAAATGGGGTCAAAGGGGTCAAATATGTGGTGACAGAAAAAAATCTAACTATGGGAGGTGAACATACAATGCAATATATATATGCCTGAAATTTACTGGATTTCGTTAAACAATGTCATCATAAAGAAAAATAAATTAAAAATGTTTTTAAAAAGGGACATAACAAAGGGACATAAAATGCAATGTAACTTGACTGACTCCAGATCTGTAAATAAAAATCTACACATTTTGGAAACAATTGGGGAAATTAGAATATGGGCTGGGTATGGATTATAGTATGGAATTGTTCATTTCATTAGCTATTATAATGATATTGTGGCTATAAAGAGGGATGTCTCTGTTCTTAAAATATGCAGGCTAAAATATTTAGGGGTAATGTGTGTGTACTATGGTATCTGCAACTTATTTTCAAATGGATCAACAAAATGTTATAAATATAAATATAGAGAAAAAGCAAGTGTGAAACAACGTTAACTGGTGAATCTAAGTGAAGAGTTCATAGCTGTTTATTGTATTATTCTTCAACTTTTCTGTAGACATAAAATTTTTTAAATAAAAAATTGAGAATAAAATAAAAAGCATTTAAGTTCTGCCACGAGAGGGCGCCACAGCCTAAGACCTGAGATGAGGTTGGCGCTAACTCCGCTGCGGTGTAGCTGCAGTGAGATGTTGCTTTGGATTTCATTGCCTTGTTTTCTTGCTATATTGTATTAAATTGCATTCGAATAAAATGTATTGTATGATATGGAATTATATGGCATCTAGCTGAATCGACTTAAAGAAAATGCTATTTGTTTGTTATTATATTTTTTAATTGATGCTCATAATTGTCATTTTCTTAAGTAACAGTGGCTGAAATGAAGCACAACAAAGCATAATTCATCTCAAGAATGTGTGATTCAATCAATCGTGTGAACAATGGCCTCTTCAGAGCCTAGAACATTGTTTGCACACAGTAGGCATTCAAGAACATATTTCAATGAATTAAACATGGTTCTATTCTATGTATACTATTGTCTAGGTGACCTTAGGAAACTTATTAAATCAAATGTTTCTCAAAGTGGGTCCCCTGGTTACCTATAGTCAAATCATCCGGGTGTCCAACTAAAACGTTATATCTCAACTACCTTAGACCTAATATATCAACACTCCTGTGAGGTGATGGTGGTGGTAGTGGATAATCTGCGTTTTTAACAAGTATCTCATGTGTATATTGAAGTTTCAGAAGCACTGGCTTAGTTTACTCCTGGTCTCAGTTTTCTCTCTTTCTTCATCTGAGGAATAAATTAATTAACTAAATTAATCCTTTGGTACAAGAGCCTTTATGGTGCCATCTCCACTTGTAAGCAATAGAAAAGTCAGTCCTCATAGTTGTAGAAGCTCAGCCCGGGAAGACTGAGATTTAAGCCTCATTAATCACTTCTGGGCCCTCTCTCAGCCACCAACAAGGGCCTGGATGTGACCGCAAGGGAGCCCCAACCTGGGCACAGAGTCCAGCAGCTAAGACGGAGGAAGGGTTTGCATCCAGTTCTGGAAAGAGAAGCAGCAAACATCTATTCCAAAGGCTAATCCCTAAACCAGAAGCGTAGTATCACCTGGCAACTTGTTAAAAATGCAAATTCTTGGATTTCATCAAGGACATACTGACTCAGAAACTCTAGGGCTGAGGTTCAGTAGTCTGTATTCTATAAAGTCCTTGGGTGATTCTGACACATGCTGAAGTTTAAGAACCAATGCTCTGTCTGCATGTGGTGTCCTGGCGCAAACTGAACCAGGAGAACATGAGTCACTGCCCTGATTCCCTTTGTCCCTGTGGTTTCTGGGTGTGCAGTGGCTGCAAGGTTGGGCCTCTTCATGCATCAGACAGGATCTTTAGCAAGAAAATCCTCTTGGAAAGTCTTCTAGACCCTTAAATAATTACTAAAAACACTTCTATAAACATAAGTACTTAATTATTCTCACAATGGCACTTTGAAGCAGAAATAAGAGAAAGATAACACCATTTTGTTAGTGGTATCCATGCAACTAAATCACGTGAAAAAAGCCAAGCTTTGTTAAGATTCAGGGGAAACAGTTCTTTTGAAATTCTCTATCAGAACATATTATCTATTAGGCTAAAAATTTACTCCCAAAATATGATAGCAGCCTAAGCTGTTCACATACATGGATGAGAATGGTACTCAGCATTATGTCTTGAGGTTTCAAGAAGACCTTCACTGTATATTTGGCAAAATAGTCCATCCTTATTGCGCCCCTCTATAATAAAAGACCCATGCTATAAGAACTCATTAAAATAAAATTTAAACCATGTCTTTCACCTAATAATGTAGTCCAAAGTAAATATAATCATTGGTGTATTCATTCATTTGTTAATTTAATCAATCAACAAAATTTTTAGTGTCTACTACATTCCAGGCATAATTGGAATCCCTAATATGGTAGCAGTGAGCAAAAGAGACGAAAATTTGTGTCCTCATGGAATTTATTGTGTAGTGGAAGGGAATAAACAATACACAAACAGAAAAGTGAAAAGTAATAAGCACTATGGAGAAAACATGGCAAGGAAGGGAGTAAGGTGACGTTGAGTGGGGTAGGGTTGCAATTTTAATTGGGGTAATCAGAGGAGGAATTGCCGCAAAAATGACAATTCAGCATGAATTTGAGATAAGCCATATGGATGTCTCATCTGGGGGAAATGTATGTCAGGTAGAGGGGACAGCAACTGCAAACACTCTAAGTCTTCTCCAGGAGGGAAATGTGGCTGGAAAAAAAAAAGAGCAGTATAGAGAGGATTGGAAAACGTGTTCAACTATATAATAAGCCAGATTGCATAGAGTCTTTAGAGTCACTGTCAAGACTTCAGTTTTGACTGAGTGAAATAAGGAGCCACTTGAGCTTTCTTAAGCGTTATGAATGACATGATCTAAAAGATGATATTTAAATAGTTCTCCGAAAGGATCACTTTGAGAATAGGCTGTGTGGGAGAAGCACAATGGAAGCAAGAGACCAATTATTAAATTTTCCAAAATCCATGAGTGAGAGGATGATGCCTCCAACCAGATGGCACATGGAGGTGTTACTAATTGGAGCATCCGAGATACATTCTGAAGACAGAACAAATAGGATTTGCCCATGGATTGGATGAAGTAGGAAAGAAAGAGGAGCTGAGGCTGTCTCTATATTTTATGGCCTGAACAACTGGAAGAATAGTTTACTAAGGTGGAAAAAATGCAGTTTGGGGTGAGTGCTAATCAGGAGTTTGCTTTCAGACATTAGATTTGAGATGCCTATTGGGAGCCTCAGGATAAAGCCCTCCAGCTTGAACATTAGCCTCTCCCATAAAGAAACCCAGCAGCATTGGAAGTGGTGTGGCCTCAAGTAGTCGCAGATGGGGTCAGGGAGGAGAATACAGGAAGTCTGGGTTGAAATCATAAGATCTTGGTCTGGATTTAGAAGCTAAATTGTGAGTAAAATAATGCATGGATTCTCAACTCCCATCCCTGCTATATCTCTTTACCTTTTCCCTGGGCCTTAATTTTGCTGGCATGGGTACCAGAGGATGAGATAGCTGGTAAGATTGGTGTGGATTGATGGTCACGCATAAAATTAGGAAGAGGAAAAAGAGCTGCCCCCCAAAACCCCCCACACTTTTTCTACCTCATGCACTGACTATTATGAAAGAACACTAGCCTCTAGAAAGATGCAGTAGAAATTTAAATTTTTTTCCTTTTGTCTACTGCCCTTAAGAGCTACAGTATTTGAAAACTCATTAAATTCAAAGCCCATTTAATTGTATACAACACCCTGAGAAGATTATACACTTCCTGACATCAATATTATAAAAACCTGGCGTGCGTGTGTGTGTGTGTATGTGTGTGTGTTTATATTTATATATGTATATGGGTGTGCACGTGTGTATGTTGGAAAGAAGAGACGGGCAAAACCGGCAACTACTTTAGGCACTAAAACAGCAGCTAACATTGACGCATGCATGCTCTGTGCCAAGAATTGTTCTCAAAGTTTTGCACATTCACTGTGTTTACTCATTTAATCCTCACAACCACCCTAGGAAGAAGATATTACTATTTTCATCATTACCTCTGTTTTACAGATGGGGAAACTAAGACACAGGGAAGTCAAAAGCAGAGACAGGATTTAGAGAGGCTACTGGGTTACAGGGCCTCTCTCCCTGGGGTCCATTTAAAAGGCACTGGATGAATGAGACCACCTAAATCTCCAGTTCAATTCTATTCCACTGATACTGCTAAAAAAGATTTTTCTACAATAGCTTTCTTGTTCAGACCTTTACTTGCAGGAACATGTTGGGAGTTTGGAACTTTTGCCTATAAGATAGAAAATGACAGATTAGGGGAATGGAATGTCACATTTCAAGACATGTCTGAAAAAAAAACAAAAGATTTAGAACGTCGGGTTTTTCTCCTCCTTCACTCCTTCCTTTCAACCATGCTTTACTGATATTCTTTTTCTTACTGACAAGATCTATGTGGTCCAAAACCAAAAGAAAACACCCTTAATTTAGTTTCTCCCTAGACTACAGGTTTGCTGGGCATTGAAGGGACTGCATTTGTCTGCCAGAGGTCAGTCGTAAAGGGTGGCACAACTAAAATGTTAAAGAAAAGATTGATCTGATATTACATAATTCAAGAAACGTCTCCATCTCTGCAACAGTAATGTAACGATAATTGCAGTCACCATTTAATGAGTAACCAGTATTGGTTGCGCAGTATCATAATACTCTCACTCATTCATAAGATAATGCTACAAGGAATTATCTCCAGTTTACAGATCAGGAAACTGAGGTTTCCTCATTCTCCTCGGGCTCCCTTCACTGCAGCTACACTGGATTCTTCTTGGTCTTTTAATTTTTCCTGCTCCCTTCTTTTCTGCACATTCTATTTCTTCTGTCTATAATGTTTTTCTCCCAATCTCTCTTAAATTATAATACAGTTTAGAACTGATATAAATATGTAATTATACATTCATTAGTGTAATTTTTAAATAATATTTGTTTCCCACTTGATACTCTGAGGCTCATGAGTGTGGGGATTATTGGTGCCTTTGCTCACTATCATCTTATCAGAAATTACTGCAATACCAAGGACATAGTAGGAGCTCAATTATATAGGTTACATTAATTAATTTGCCCAAATTGGCAGAGCTAAAAATCAAAACAAGTTCTGCCTGGCTCCAAAGCCTAAACTATCTACCTCTAATATATTCATGACTTTTAGGAAAAGAAATCAACTTTCAATTAATAACATATAAAGAGATGCCAAGAAAATGGAGGCTGGCAGCTGACAGCATAATCACAGTTGCAAAACATAAGCTTTTGGCTGAATAACATTGCAAAATCCTTCAAATTTGTGCAGACACGCTGTTCTACTTGTCTTCTCTCACAATTACTTCTCCATCTACCTGAAAATCTGTGGCTTTGGTTTGTACCACTCTTTCTATTTTGTCTGCATCTCAGACTTAATTTCGGTTACCTTCAGTCTAAGTTTTTGGAAAAGATGAAAATGATACTTGAGTCAGAATGAAAATGTGAAAATTTCAAAGTGTTTTTCTAATTTTTTTATTGTCCAGAGTCTACTTTCCTTTTACTTTTAGTCTATCACTCAGTTATAACTCATAACATCAGTCTTGGGAGCATCATTTTGTCATCCTTGCCTGCTTACTCCTCAGTAAATAGTGATAACAACCTCTATTTATTGAGCAACTATTATGTGCAAGATACATAGCTCTTCACTTGCATCTTGCATCTCCTTACATAATATGACTCTAATCTGAGGTCTCTGTTAAGGTCTTTCTTCATTTTATAAATGAGGAAACTAGTGCTCCAAGAGTTTAACTGCCCAAAGTCACACATTGAGTATGGAGCAGGACCAGAATTCAAATCATATCTGATCTCAATGCCTCTGTGTTCTTTATTCCACACTATAAAATGGCTAAAACATTTTAACTCAATTTAAAAGAATAAAACCAGTCATCTCCAGTGTTGGGGCTGCTTGAACTTTACAAATATAGTGTAGGGGTGGGTGCCAAGCTACGCTTACCTTTCATTATCTCAATCAAACTTGCTTTCCCCCTCTTATTTCTCTCTCTGCTTGCTTCTCCATAAAGAAAACTAAGAGGACCCGACTAAATGGTTACCTGGAAAACGTCTGAGAAACTAATTCTATATTATCTCTGAGAAGAAGGTTAAAAAGTAAATATTATTTAAATACCTCTTTCGTGTCAAGTGCTTTACAAATGCTAACCTATTTACAGCAATGCACAGAATATTATTCTCATTCTGTAAATGAGGGAGACTTAGACAGGTTAAGAAACTACATCTCAGAGTTTAGTTAGGAGTCTTTCTTTCTCCCTTTATAAACTATTTCTGGGCAAATTCATTACCAGAAAAATGCTGATGACTCTCAAATCTAGTACTCTAGGTCCCGCCCATATCTTTGTTTCCAATCAGTGATTCTCAGTTTTTTGTTTCTGAACTCCCTTTACACTCTTCAAAATTATTGAGGACCTCAAAGAATTTTTGCTTGTGTAAATTATATTCATCAATGTTTACCACGTTAAAAATTAAAACTGAAAAAAATATTTAATTTATCTGTTAATTTATTTTTAAAAATCAACTCAGTACATTATTACTCATATATCACATTTTATGAAAAATGATCATATAACGCACTTTATTTTCCAAAACAAATTTCTTGAGAGTGCTATGTTACAGTTTGCAAATTTCTTTGATATCTATCTTAATGGAAAAATCATCTGGATTTCCATATCTGTTTCTGTATTTAATACATTATAATAGTGACAAAACCTGGTGCTATACACATAGATGGTTGGAAAGAGTAATATTTTAATAGTTTCTCCTTTTCAAAAAATTTTGGTAGTTGTGAAAATTCTTTTTTGATACTACACAATCTCAAAAAAGTGAGCTGCAATGTGGAACCTAAAATCGTATCAACGAACTTTTTACACCATGTTATAATAAAATCCACTGATCTATTTTGAACTTTATATGAATCTTTTACCCATGCAAGAGTTTGTGACATTATGTTTTAGTCATTTAGAAAATATTCATTTACTGACTTATGTAGATTTTCTAAATGTTAACCTGTTTCATTATCTAATATCAAAAAAATCACACTTGTCAATATCACCACTGGTTTCATCAGTAAAGTCTTAAAGTATTGGAAAACCTCTTCTAAATAATATACTCAAAAAAAAAAGTCACATAAAGCATTCTCAACATCATTAGCCATTAGGGCAACGTAGATTAAAAGCACAATGAGAGACCACTATATCCCTAAGAGAATGGCTAAAATTAAAAAGACTAACCATGCTAAGTGTTGGTGAAGATGTGGAAAAATTAGAATTCTTCCTTGGACAGAATGGGGAGAAGGATCATGAGGATACTGCTCGGGGTGATAGACATTGTTCATTATTGTGTGATAATTTCATGGTGGCATACATATGTCAAAACTTAAATTTATGCTTTAAGTATGTGTTTATATGTTATACTCAGTAAAACTCAATACTCAATACAAAACCCAATTGTCCAATCTGAAAATTGAAGAAATGTACTTAGAATATTTCTTTCCCTTAACATTCATATTGCATATTGACAAGTAATATAAATTTCACCTATAAAAGATAATTATAAAATTATCTCCATTTTTACTATCATCACCTGCAAAGACAGAAAGATTGATGAGAAATGTCTGATAGAAGCTCCATAAACATTTGTTAAGTAAGAGAATGAATCTTCATCAGAATCCCCAGACATTCCAAGTAAATGTACAAGCTAAGTACAATCCTGTGGTTACTATACAGATGCAGTTTCAAGACAAGCAAAATAATCTATTGTAATGAGGAACAGATCAGTAGCTTCCTACAGGCAGGGATGAAGGACTACAAAGGGGCATGAGGGAAAAATGTGGGAGTAGTGGAAATATTCTCCATTTCGATTGCAGAGATGGTTACAGTTACACTCATTCATCAAAACTCAAACTGTACACTTAAAATAGGTGCCTTGTATTATATATAAACTATACCTCAATTAAATTAATTTAAACAGAAAAATTAGATCATAGTAGAGGAGAAATTTGGGAACTATTCTACTTTCTTAGGATTGTTGAACCAATAAAAAATGAAAGTGGCAAAACTACATAATATTAGATGTCAAAAGCAAAGACTACCTGCAAAAATTAGAAAAAAAAAATATGTAGCCTAAAGGAGAGTGGCTCAGATAGACTAATATTTATTCCAGATCAGCATTTTATTATAACTAATGAGTACACAACCCAAAAGAAATGTAATTACATTACTCAAGCATTTAACCTAGTTCTGAGATATGCTGTGACCTGGGTGAGGTCACAAAATTTTACCCCAGGAAGGATTCTTTAGTGCAAACAAGATATGCTCAAGAGGCTGCATGTTGTAGCTATAACCAACACAAGGTCAACTATATCTTGTTTTCTGAAATTAAACTAGCACCTATGCTTGGAATATATGATCTGTATGTAGCTGGAGTTATTAAAGGTGGTACAGAAAGCATTGTGGATTCATCTAAGAAAACAGTAGTCAATTGTGCATAACATTGTTTTAAGTCTTCCACTATGTATGATACTTTTAAAATAAAAAACAAAACAAAACAAAACAAAACACTTTGTTATCCCCAAGCATAACTACTGAGCCAAGTGGCCAAGCGTATGCTGTAAGCAACAGAATGTTTTGAATGAATGTAGGATTATGGGAGCTGTCACTAACGTAGTTCTTTAGCAATGGGGCACATAAAGGTACAAGTACAGAACACATCACTTATAGTCTGAATTAATGTGAATTGTGTTATTAGTATTTCATGTATTCTGTATAGGAATCAGACTAAATAATGAAGTTTTTTTGGTTAGAAGTGTGGTCACTATTACAAATACATCCCTAAAGAATATCCAGGTGACAACTTCATTTCCATACTATTCAACTACTGATATTGAGGTTTAAGTACATTGATCTTCATTGCTTACAAGCTGTGGTCACTTGAAATAAAATTTTCATTCAATACATTTATTATCATTATTATTATTATTATTATTATTTTATTCATTCTTTTCCAAAACTTGAAATATCTTGTAGAATATTAAGAAGTGTGTGCATTTAGGGAGAAGGAATAAAGAAACAGAATGAAATACGAATCAAATTGGCTAAATGTCATATTTAGAAAAACAGCAATCACTGTCACATTCTATTGAATTTCTTTGTTTTGTACACAATTATCCATTTTAAAAAGCAGTAATATTTAGGGTGGGAGAATAATTACTGCTCATTTTGTTTATTTAAAAATGCTTCTCCATTCATTCGAAAGGTACCTTTGTTAAAAGAAAAACAAAAACAACATTTTGCCTCCTGCTTCTTAAAATCTATCAAAACACCCTGAGACTCTGTGTTCCTCACTGTCACTGAATTTTGAATCTCTTCTCTCCTGTGGCAGAAAAGACCAAGTGGCCTTCATCTTGATGTTGAAGATTGTCAGGTCGTCTTATTGTTCTTTTTAATGACCATCTCTGCCCCTGCTGGCACACAGTACTTTTTTTTTTTTTTTTGAGGGCAGACTATCACATGCAGTGCCTTATTTCAATGAGTCCGGGATCTTGGAAGTTTGACTACCCTACATTCTCCTACTGTTGGCCCTTGAGGGCTCGTTTGCTGGTTTTAGCAGGGGATCTCAGCTACTCTTGCACCTCTGACCAAAGAATGGTCCTCTTCTGTCATGGAAAGTTGTCTTCTTCCACCTAGAAGACTGCACAGCTTTTGGAGGAACTGACACGGAGCGGTTGAGAAACAAAGGGACACCAGCCTTGCCGAGCCAGTCAGATCAGCCAGATCAACCCTGGTGACCAATGGAATGACAGATATCCCAGCCAGATCACCTTGCATTCTAGTAATTTCTCAGTGACTGACTAAACTGAATTATTTCCACTGGCCATTACACTATTGGAAACCAGTCTATATTGAAGATAAGAAACTGCCTCTTATAGGAGAAAAAAATACATTAAAATAGAAATTATTTTTATTACTTCTCAATTAATAGAATTCTTTTTTATTGTTCAAGTTATAAAAGGAGTTGTGAGGCACTCATCCTCATCATTAGGACAAATCATAGCCTGATTCAAAAGTCAGTGTAACTGCAGAATATACAATAACTACAGAAGGGTGAGGCTTTTTAAAAATTCATCGACTACCCAAAAGTTTTTAAATGACCTGTATGTACATCGATAACAACATTGCTTTAATTAAAGTTTTGGTGTAATTTTAAAGAGGAATTTCTCCTCCCTTCTCTTATTTTTCTCAATGAAGAATTTTTCTTTTTTAAATCAAAGTTCTAAAGTTTTTGTTTTTATGGGAAAGCAATTACATGTTCCTTAATTTGAACAGGATATGACAGCTTATTCTACAAGCTCAAGATAAATGTTGGGATTTTCCCTAGAGAATGTTTTAATTGTTATAATTTATTAAAGTCTCCGTGGCAAAATTCCCAATTCTAAAATATATTTATTTCAAGCTCGTTGTATTGAAAAAGTAATTTGTCATGCTGCCTCACAATGAGAGCCGGGCTTCCTTATTAAGGCAATTTCCAGTCCGGTTTTTATTTGAAGTCTCCTCAATGTTTGAGGCTACCCTTTTTTCTTTTCTCCTTCATTTAGTGCATAGCCTGGGCTTTGAGGACAGCCTCAGATATGAAATGAGGAATAAGGCCAAGAAGTGAACTGATAGGAGTGGTCCATGGTTCACGCAGTATTAGAATCAGACAATTTCTCGTTCACCATGTATTTTCTTCAAGTTACAATCATTTCTAAATATTTTTCCAGAGTGATTTAATAGTCTGTGGAAATGGCCTAATCTCAAGATAACGCACATCTTTTTTCTTCTCCTGCTTTTCTGTTCCATTTCTATGGTTCATTGCATCCTCGAAGCAGAATTGTGGTAGGAACGTATTGTGATGCAAGGGTCTCTCTTGCTTTCCATTTAACAATATATCGGTGTGTATGCACATTTGTGTGTTTGTGTGCTCTCAGAGGTTTGTGTGAGAAAAACACACCAGATGTATCAGTTAGCCTTTGTTCTAAAACACCACACCAAAATTTAGTGGCTTAACTCAACAGCCATTGCTGTAACTCATAGTTCTGTGGTTGGCACTTTGGGCTGGACTCATCTGGGCAGTTCTGCTATTCTCAGCTGAACTCATTTGTGGGTCTTTAGTCAGCTACAGGTTAGCTTAGTGGCTCTGCTTTTAAGCTGTCAGCTCGGGTAATGGGACAACTGGGCGGAGGGTCTCATCATCCCACAGGCCAGCCCAGGCTTGTTTAGAGAGTAAGTTCCAGTGCACAACTGAGTTTCAAGCCTCTGCTTATAACACTTGGTATTGAGCCATTGATCAAAATAGGTCACATGGCCAAGCCCAGAACTACTGTAGGAAAACCCTTCTGAACGATACCAGAAGTCAGGAAAATCAAAACCATTATGGCAGTCAATCCAGCACTCACTCCAATGCCCTCAAAGAAGTCATTAAACAAGAAAAATATCTATTTTTAAGAGCCTTTCTCCCCTGGGCCTGAAGTCATCAACTCCGCCACCAACACACATACTCTTTGACTTTACTGCTTGTGTGCTCCCGGCTATCAACTCTGCTTACTGCTCTGTTTTGAATTTTGTTCCTGGAACAGACTAAGCTGTTCCTGCCTCACTGCCTTGGCACTTGGTACTGCCTCTGCTACGAAAGCTCTGTACATAGTACTTGCCTCATGGAGTTTATAACTTCCTGATTACAGATTTGCCTGCTGGTCTAGGAGAAATTGCCAATGACAATAGTAAATGATGAAAATACTAAATATAAACTAAATCATTATTATTCTATAGTGAGCAACTATCTTTAGCATTACAAGGTTAAGATAATCAAGAAAATTTGTGCTTAGTATTTGATAATAATGTTCTTTCGAATCAAGAAAAATATATATTTATCTACTCAACACATATTTATTAAACCACCATTATTTGTTCATGAGCCAATGTTTCTTAAGTTTCTTACATGGGCCTGGCATTCTTCTAGGAACTGAGGACAGAGTAGTGAACCTAGAAGTCACAGTCTCTATTCTATTAGAGCTTATGTTTTAATGCAAAGAAGGGTGAAATAAACAGGTCCCTCAAAACAACAAATATGCACTCAATAATAAACAGAACTGTAAAATACATTCATATAGTGATAACTTCCATTAGTACAATAAAACAGGGGACTGTGATAAAGATTGGAGGCCTTACTTGGATCGAACGGTCATGGAATGCCTCTCTGAAGAGAAATATTTAGGGGGGAAAAAAAAACCAGAAAAGTTAAAAGAAACCGGCTGTGACAAGAACAGAGCTTTCTTAGCAGAGACTGTACCAAGTGTGAAGGCAGTGAGTCAGGAACAGCTTGGTCTGTTCCAGGAACAAAATTCAAAACAGGGCAGTAAGTATAGAGTCAATAGTCAGAAGCAGACAAGCAGTAAGGTCAAAGAGTGTGTGTATTGGGGGAAGAAGGGGAGTCCTTTCAGTAAAAGAAATCAGAGGTGGTATTGTTACCTGATTTTTGTTTGTAGAAGACTATGCTGGCTACAGGTGAAGGAAAATAGACTGTAGTGGGACAAGAGTGGAGGCAGTACCAATTAGGAGGTCATCTGTAGTATCTGAGCAAGAAGTGATGCTGGCCTAAGCTAGAGGGCAGTGGCTATGCAGAGGCTAAGATGCAACATCGGTGCTTGTGGGAAATGGAAGGAGGAGACAAAGGAACTCAAAAGTGACTGTATTCAGCATTTGGCCTGAGCAACCATGATCCTGTCAGTCACTGTACTAAGCTTTAGGGATAAAATAGAGAATAAGATACAGCACTTGCCTTGTGGAGTTTATAATCTATAATTATTTAATAAATGCTACTCGGTTAATAGCTTAATAATTTTAAAAATTAAGTTAGATTTAAATATCTCAGTTTTTAATATCATAAAGTCCAGATGGGTTGAAATGTTGAAATTTAATAAATAAGTAATAGCTAAACAAATAAGCTAGAAGGAAAATATATGTATATTTTAAGAATGGGAAAGCTTTTTAACACTGAGATGTAAGCAATAAAGAAAAATATTAATGGATTGACTAAATGTTTAAATTTTTTATGTCAAAACTCTACTATAAGCAAACTAAAAGGCAAACAATACTGGGAAATGTAGTCACAGCATATATGATGAAGAGTTGCTGTCTTTAATTATATAAAGAGATCTTATAAATCAATACAGAAAAGATGAACAAAAAGTACAATAAACCAAAAAAAAAAAAAAACAAAAACCCAGAAATACAGGATGTCTAAAGAAAAAGTTCAATCTTATGGATAATCTATAATGTACATATTTTAAAATAGAATGTGTGTTTTCTTTTTAGCTTTCAAATGAGTAAATGTTCAAAAGAAGAATAATAATCCAGGAGTTACCCTAAGAGTATAACACTGACACTTTGTTTTGAGCGAAATTCTTTAAAAATGTCATTCTCTTTCATTTGGCAACTTCATTTGTTGAATGAAGCTAAAAGGCATAATCATCGTTGTGTATAGTTATAAACATTTACTGCAGTGTTGTATATAGTTATATAAATTTTCACAATAAGGGACTGATGAACCAAATAATGGTATATTCATATTGTGTAATATACTGCAGCTAGTTAAAATCACATTGCAGAAAAAAAAAAACTAACTGACAAATGGTAAATTGTTGATAATATGTTCTGTGATAAAAGCAGGTTATAAAACAATAAGCCAAATGTAGTAGCATGTTGATAAATACCCACAGAGAAACTATGTCAATAAAGACATTCACCAAATTATTTACAGTAACTATATTTGAGAGACGGAATTGTAGGTGATCTTTTTCATCTACATTCCTGTTTTTTAAATTCTCCACATTATACATGTGTACTTATGTATTTTCATATTACAAAATAAAAATTGCATGTTTATAAAAGAGTAAGTACTCAAAAACAAAAGGAGTCAGTGAGCCTCCAACTAAAGGAAACAAGTTGCAAATCAATAATTGGAATAAAACTTTCCAGGAGGCTTGCAGAAAAAAAAAAAATGCCAAACAAGTTGCCCTGAGACTAATAAATAAAAGACCCCCGCAGAGTGCAGACAATGGAGGTAGAGCTTGGATCTGAACAAAGACATTCTAGAGCCTAGGAGCTATAGACACTGCAGGTCTGTTAGTCATCATTCAAAGGTCAGCCCATACTGGCAGGGGGGTGTAGTGCCAACATGGCAATCAAACTAATACCCACAAGTAACACCAAGTCACATTGTCTTCACATATGAGGTGATAGAAATTTTTATTGTTACCCAATAAGGCCATTTGACTAATTCTGTTCAGTTTATTAAAATAGCCCAAAGAATGGAAAATTTTATTCCTTCTGATCTCTGTATATCCCAAATAAACTAAAATAAACTGGCCGACTTTTTGAACATATAGAACCCTTAAAATACTATATCTATTGAACATCTAATCTGAAAATCTTTAGTGATGATCAGTCTGTGAATCTGATGCTTGAACACACAGGACACCAGAAATCAACTCTGCCTACTAAACTCATTGCAACAGTATTTAATTCCTTTCGAGGGCTCTAAGATTTATACTTGAAAAATAACCTTTAAAAAATTATCAACAAGACTGGGAAATTTGTGTGTGTGTGTGTGTGTGTGTGTAAATAAAAACATGAAATTGCAGGTAGTAAAGAAAAGCAAAATCTCCAAAATCTGAGGGTTTCTAAGTCTTAGGTGACTTCCTCCTTTCTTTTTCTTTCTTTCTTTTTTTGTTTTTTCTGTGTCAATGCCTTTATCCATTCTTTTCTTTAGAAACTGGGGTATAACTGACGTATGAATTATATTAGTTTCAGGTGTGCAACATAATGATTTGATGGTTGTATATATTGCAAAATGATCACAACAGGTCTAGTTAACTTTTTGAAATTGGAGGTAGTAAGGAAAAGCAAAATCTCCAAATCCAATTCAATAGGTAACAACTAAATTGTTATTCATTTCCTCATTTATACTTTACTACAACGTTTTAACACTTTGATGTCTACCAAATTCTTCTGAGGAGCTTATAAAAAAAAATACAGATGCCAGTAGCCTACCCCAGACCTACTAGATCAGAGTCGCATAGGTGCCAAGGCCTACAGGTATATGGGTTTAGCAAGTTATATTAGGATTCTGGTGTGCCCTGAGGTCTGAGAAGCACTGTCTTGAGTGAAAAGGTGCTGGCGGGCAAAAGAGGTGGTGGTGGGGAACAGGAAAAGAAAATCATGAAATTTCTAATTGAAAGAGAAAAATTTTAAAAGACAGGTGAAAAATGACATTCAGTCATAATTGCTGTCATTTCTTACATAGAATATTTCTCTATAATCTAGATAGTAGAGATTAGAATCTGTCCAATTCAGTGGTTAAAATGTTAACCAGAATGTCAATTCACTTCTCCTCAAGATATGTGACAAGGAGCAAAGGAGTGTTCCTATCAGCTGCTCTTAAGAAAGAAAGTAAACACTCCCAACATGCACTGAGGCGCAGGGAGTGGCTCAGGTTTCTGACACTTCCCTGCGGTGGCAAAAAGGAGTAATAATTAACAGCTTCTTGTGCTTGATGACCCTGCGTGTGGAGGGGCACTGCCAGGAGCAGAGCCCCAGCCTCGGTCAGGTGAGCCGCGTGTGCCCCTCCTCCCACACTTGGCACAGACCTCCGAGACAGGTGAGTGAGCGCTGACTTTCAGACAATCAGTTTGTGACCAAGCAGGGGGACAAACTCTCCGAAGCAAGTTCAGCCCAACAACTACGGTAAAAAGGCTCCTTCTGCTGACAGTATGAATAACAGGTGAAAAGTGGGGATTGGATAAAGAACTCCTCTAACCCACTCCCCGAGGTCAAGTTGAGGACATGTTATTAGAAAGTAGAATCCATAAGCAGCCAAGCTGAGTGTGTACCTGTATCACAGCAGCCTGAAACCCGGACATTACTTTCCCTCTTGATTTTCTCACAGTACCTTTTCCTGACCAAGGTAAGCAAGTGGGAAGCGGGAAAAGGCGGGAAGGAGTCGGGGGAGGCAAGGGCCTGGAGGTTAGTATGGACGTAGCCCCTCCTCCCTTTTCCTCAAGGGAAATAGCTGAATGAGCACTTTACCTGGAATTGTGCTCACTCTTGCAAAGATACTAGGCTCCCGCATGACATCCTTCTTTCTCTGAGTGTTCTCATGGTTACGATATTGTACTGAATCAGCAGACACAAAAGGGCTTTTTAATTGATGGCTCAGATAAACATTTTTTGTTTCCACAAAGTGACAGAGACATTCCCCTCACCACCACCCCGCCCCCACCACTCCCCAAAATGAAAAGGATTTCTGATATAAGACCACACTAAAACAGGCAGGAAGGGAGGGAGAGAGAAGGTGAGAAAGAGAGGGTGAGAGAGAAGGAGAAGAGAGAGAGGAGAGAGGGGAGGGGAGGAGAGAGAGAGAGAGAGAGAGAGAAGAGAGAAAGAAAGAAAAGAAAGTTGTTGAAAAAAAAAAAAAGAAAGAAAGAAAGAAAGAAAAGAAAGAAAGAAAGAAAGAAAGAAAGAAAGAAAGAAAGAAAGAAAGAAAGAAAGATTGATCATAACTAATGAAATGAGATCCCATGAGTTAAGGATACAAATACTGAAGCAGGATTCAAATCCTGGCTTTACAAGTTATTTAGCAAGTTACTTGACCTATCCTAGCCTCAATTTGTCATCTATGAAACAAGCATCCTAACAGGATTTGCTAATAGGGCTGTGATGGGAATTAAGAACTTAGCAAATATTCTGTAACTGGTACCTCCTGTTAACATTAAGGAATAAGCAGCTCTGCTTAAAGGGCCAGATCAGGAAGCGTGAGCTGAACTAGGGAGACCAGTCAGTGTGGATGTACTAGAGTTAAACTGATTTCCAGAGAGGGGATCCAGGACACATGAGCAGATGGTAAGTGGGCAAAGCATTACCTCTCTGAGTAGCAATAAAGTTATCTGGCTTCATACCACTTTTCAAATAGAGCACATGGTGGCATATTCAAACTTTCTTGATACTCAATCACTTTTACTTTGGAAAAATCACATTTATGTTAATCTGTTTTTTTTAGTAAGAGAGTTACACACAATTTCATATTGTGGAACCCACGACATTTGAGTTTTATAAGAGGGATTGCCCTCGAATAACTTTGAGAAAATTAGACCATAAAGTCCACACCTTTATATTGTAGCACATATTGTATTGTTTATATTGAAGTGATGTAGACTTTCATTTGTGTTGAGAGTCAAGAACTATAAAACTATGATACCTGTGTTTTGTTGGTCTTCGCCTCTTAAATGGTAAGGAAGTAACCTATTTAATGGAATTTCATTTAAAGGGCACTTTTATTAATATTGCTGTTAGTTGTATTAATGTTGATACCGTTGAGGAAGGGACAAACTTAGTAGGTGTGATCAGCAAAGTATTTCCAATGATGACATTTTATCTTTTTACTTTCTTACAATAAAACATTTAGATGCCTTACAGTTGATCTTAACTTGATCATTATTATTTTAATGGATTCTTTTTTCAAATTGCAGAGTTAAATTCTCCAGTGTACTTATAATTGGCTATTGACTGGAGAATTGTGGATAGAATTCTAAAGCCAACGTAACTGAACTTTACCATATTATTGTCCTCTAGGGTTTGATTACATTTAATGTAATTTAGCTAAAAACTTATAAAAGAATCAGATCCATTTAGAATAAATAATAGTACCTCTCTTTACTGAATAGTTTTTCAAAGAAGAAATATGCCTTTGGGTCGAATAGATATTGTTAAGGCTTCTTAAACCAAGTTATTTGATTTTATATTTCTTAATAGGAATATGTCTAAACACAGAGTAACCTCAATTGAGATAAATCTACTTAACCATATTTGAGATTAATTTGAAGTTAATTTATTTAACCACATAACTGGGGGTATATCTTCCAGGTTAAAGTCTGTTTTATTATACATATATTTTCCTACTATTTCTAATGCATATAATATTTTATGATAAACTATTAAATGTTTTGGTAGAGTGAGAAAGAGAGAGGGAGGGAGAACGAGAACCAACTGTGATTAAGAAATTGTTAACTTTTCCAATTGCAGTCAAAATAGTATTTGAGTTAATTGGGCCTTGGATTCCTCTCCCCTCCTGTGTCCTCCCTCAAGTAACTGGCCAGTGAGGGCAAGCCCACTTCCAGGCAGCGTACAGAGCAGGGAAGCAAAACACGGATGCTCTCTGATGCTCTCAGGTCCCAGTGCCACCCGCACACTCAATGCTCCCATTCTGCTTTCTCAGGCTCCTGATTGCATCTGCCTGCTCAGATCAATTCTACCTTCCTAGTATCCTCTCCTCCTTGCTGAGTCACCTAGGCCTAAGTGATCTTAACTCTACCTAGTACTTCTAGGACTATTTATTTTTCCAAGACTTAATTGCTGACCTATCTAATTCTTATCTTTTGAGCTCCACTCTGGACAAAATAAAAAAGTAAATAACCATACTTATTAAATAAAAGCCTTTTTTTTTTTATACACAATCAAGGTCAATAAGCTCTGGCCCCAGGACTGGAGAGCCGTGTATGATTTTCCCAGTAAAGTATATAGATTTGTAACAATCGTCTTCTTCCTCAAATCATAGTTTATTATATTCTACCAAAATAACAGTGAACATCCAAAGTAAGATTTCTAGGCTTCTAGACCTGTAGTATTTCCTGTTTTCATACACCCTCTCCATCTCTGCTAATTATGACCTCTGTTATCCTCCTCTTGAGTTCTTTGAGGAAGCTAGCTCAGACTCTTGAATCCACCAAGTCTTATAGTTTAAAAGATATTCATGAGGGCCCTACCAGGTTTTAATTTGCTGTGAGTCATGCTTAACAGGAATGGAGATGGGAAACCATAGGTCCATTTCTCACTTCAGCAATTAATAATAAAATGAGACTTACCAAATCACATTGTTATCTTTCAGGTATTGAGACTGTTGGAATATTTTGTTTAGCCATATTTTAGATTCGGTCAATATTATTTCTTATTCAATTAGTGCATACTGCTTATGAACAAAAAAAAACTTTTTTATAAAAAGGAAGAAAATTTTATTTTTAAATTTTTTTAGTTTATTTAATTTATTTATTAACTATTGCCTCCCATAGTTAGATTTCTTTCTGTCACCACATATTTAACCACTTTTACCCCGTCTACCTCCCTCCTCTCCTCTCCCCCCACCCTCTGGTAACCACTAAAAAATTTTATTCTGTTTATTTTCTTCTATATATTCAATTCAACTGTCTTTCTTCTTAAGATCAGAGAATAATGTATTCTTTCCATGTTTTGAAATCCTTAATCTCATCTGAAATCTTCTGACTTGCTTCGACATAGATCAAAAGTTTACAATAGTGTTTGCCATCTTTAATGATACTTCAGCTATTTTTTAAAAAATGAATACAAATAGGGAACCAGTCAGGAAGCTGCTGCAATGATTCTTTAGCCCATCACAGTCAATTTACACTTTTTTCTTGTAAGAGGCTTCCATTGGTGGTTCTTCATTTCAACTTCTAGTCTCATCTAGAATATCATGTTAACTATGAGATCAAGAAAAGTTATATAAATAGTACTTAATTCTGTGGACCACATCTTCAACTTTACATTTAGTCAGTCACTCAACAAAAATTAATTGAATTCTTTCCATGTTTGAAGCAAAATTCTAAGAGCTGGATGTACACAAGTACATTTAAAAAGCTCCTATTATAAGAAATTCCTGTTGTAGTTAGGGAAGACTGACAATGTAAATAAATAAGATCTTTCAGATCTTGATATACAATTAGATGAAAGTAATATGATAGTGACTGATTGAGACTTGCTTGGGGAAGACTTCTGACAGAAGAGACACTCGGACTGAGACCTGCATGATGGGAAACAGGCAGCCATGTCTGAAGGACGAACACTTCAAGTAGGAGGAGCAGCAAGTATAAATCTCTAGGAGAATGAGCTCAGGGAGTGATTGAAAATCAGAAAGAAGACCACTGTAAATGAAATGGAATCAATGAAGAAAATAATGAAGGGAGTGAATACTGAAGATATTGACATGACATTATGAGCGATTGTAAGGAGATTATATTTTATTCTATATCACTCTTGGAAGTCTTTGCCAGGTTTTAATCATGGGATGACCACATCTGATTTGATCTTTAAAGTTACCATCCTTGATCCTGTGTGGAGAATGGAATACTGGTCACAATGGGATTCGGAAAAACCTGTCAGGAGGCTGATGCAATAATCCAGGAGAAAGATGGTACTGGCTTGGCTCAGAGTAGTATCTTTGGAAATAGAAGCTTTTGAGTTCAGGTTACATATTAAGGTACAATCAATAGAGCTTACTTTTGGATTGGAATCTGGTTACAATGAAGGAGTTAAAAATAAGACTGAGTCTTAGTTTTTTGGTGCCTAATTGGGCAGATAGGAAAGAATTGTGGAAGAGGGAATTCTGGAGCCTGGGATAAGGTCAGTGGTTCTGTTTTGGTCATGTTGATATTGAGATGCCTGTTAGACACCCAAACAGAGACTGAGTAGGTAATGACCATGAGTCTGGAGCTCAGCAGAAAGGCTGGGCTGCAGAGGATTAGATTACCTGGAAGAAAGTGTAGATACAGAAGAGAGGATGGCCAAAGACAGACTGTTAGAACAAGCCAGCATTTTGTGATCATATAGAGGAAGAGCTGGCAAAGAAGGCTGTGAGACAGCGAAAAAAATAAGGCACGGTTTTATTTTGCTATGGTTGCTGCTTTGTTTCAAAAGCTTTAAGAAAAAAAAGTGTTTCAAAAAGAGGAAACAATCAACCTTGTCAAAAGCTGTTAAGAGGTGGAGAAAATAAGGAGAGAAAATGAACTGCTGAAATGGGGGAAAAGAGATACGAGGAGGGGTAAATTAAAGGAATAGATGATAAATAATCTGGATCCAGGAGGGAGAAACTTGTGTTTAGGCAGCAAGGTGACCAATGGGGCAATCTCACTAGGGTGCATCAATAACTCTTTTTGTGGGTGGTTCAAATGACTCAATTTAGGGGAAAGTCTCAGGTTTTAGAACCAAGAGCAAGGGCTGTGTAACCAAACAACCTACACCAAAGCCTGTGAATGAGTAACTGGGATTCGTTGGGCTCATGGAGTATGTCATGTCTCTGTCCCAAGGCAGCTTAAAATGCTCATGTAGCTTCTGACCTACAGAGTTAATTTGTCTGATTTGTTGAGCTTCTGTCCCTTCCGGCAGGAGTCCTCTCCATGATATCTCTTTCTTCCAGATGATGTACTATCAGAGAGGATGACATACCCAACCAGAGGAGCAACATTCTTTGAGAAAAAGACTATGAGTAGAAAAGGAGAAAAGACATAAATCAATAATGCCAATGCAAAGTGGAATGCAGAAAATGGCATTACAGCAGTGTAGATAATAGGCTATGGGAGATTCGATAAGGTCCCACTATATAAGGACCATAAGGAAGCAGAAACCTGGACCTGCAGTGAGGAGGGCCCTTTTGTGGGAGAGAACTGGTAAGGAGAGACTCGATGGTAGAGATTCCATTAGACTAGAAGGCCTGGTGTTAAAGAAAACTTCAATTTTGAGTTTGAAAAGGTAGGTTTGAGTGGAATTGCAGAAAGTCTGAATGTCAGGTTAAGGGACGTGGGCTGTTTTTTCTAAGAATAAGATCCCAGGAAAGTTTGTGGATGAGAAGATGATATGAGATCAGAATGGTGAAAGCATAAAAGGAAACTAGTCAGGCATTCAGCTTAGAGACTATTCAGTATGCCTGGTGAGATGCACTCATAGCTATCACATAGATTATGTAATTTCCAACTATCAATGTGCTATAAGGAAAAATATGCTTTGGGAATTTTGTGAGAATAGATTTTCTTTTCTTTTTTCTTTCTTTTTCTTTATTTCCTTTTTGTTTGTTAGTGTGTTTGATTTTACAGATTGATATTCTCCTGGAGAAAGAGGACATGAAATGTTTTTCACTAAAATAATCAGATTCAGATGGGAAAGGAGAAAATCTTTCTTTTAAATTAAAAAAAAAAAAAAATGGGTCCTTTCTTTTTAGCCTACCTTTTTATTCTGGCTATATTCCTTATGATTGCATAGGCTTGAAGCAATAGTAATTAAATACTCAATTTCTGCCAAATGGAATGACTAGAAATTATTATACTTAATCTCTGGTCTCACCTTAATGCCATTTATATGAAAACATAAAGGAAGATATTATTCATGTCTAACCACAGTTTCCAGACCCCGAAGGAGACTTAAAAGATGTTACATCACACTTAATCAATCCTGCATGTCCAAGCTTGATTTTAGCTGCCTAGAAATATAAAATTGTGTTTGCGAGATTGGGCAGGGTTCAGTCAGTTTAGATTGAGTTTCTATAATAGAAAGAATATGTTTCTTTACACAGAATCATACAGGAGAAAATTCTTTTTAGAATTTTAGAAAAACAGGCTTACCAAATTGACCCACCCTTCCTTGCCTTGGGCCACTGATTCTGTAGTTTCTCAGTTTACATAGTAGTTTCTTCTTTTCTTCACGCCTTCAAACACTGCCCTAGGTTCTCTTCTCTACTGCAGCTATCTTGTATACCCTTGTTGCCAAGAAAATTTCAAGGATTGCAAAAGGCCTCTTTTTGTATCATAGAAGCCTTTGGGAATTTAATATTTTCTTAAAGAAAATAACACTGAGCTGCTAAGTAAGCAGAAGTTTAAAATTGAATTTTTTTTCCATAAGTCTCTGGAAATTTTATTTTAAAATGTAATAACAGCAAGACATCTAATTTTTTTTTTCATGAATTTCTTGGAATTTTACTATAAAATATAAAACCAACAAGGTTTCAGAAACATTATTCCAGCCAGGCAGAATTTCTCATGCAACTTCTCTTTTTTTTTTTCTTCTTTTTATGCTTCTCAATACAAGGTAAGCTCTGCGGCAGGAAACAGCAGCTTCAAACACCCCAAGCACATCTGTGCATTTATAGAGAGATGAACTAGGAGGATAACTTTTAAATCACTAAACTCTGGTAGTATCAGAACTGTGGATAAATTTAAAAATGAAAAAAAAAAATCCTTAGAGTGTATTCCAAATCAAATACTAAAAATTCAGAAATAAATTCTTTATTATAGGAGTAATTTCAAATTTGAACATACTGGATGCATTTATTACCAAGAATGTAGCTAATGTAGCTGTTGACCGTAAAGTAATTATCAGCATAACTTTGATCTAGGATTTCATTTATAAATTTTTCAAATCATTAGCGTTAATCATGGGCCAACATTGCGGTTTGTATTGTACTTTCATAGAGATAGTGCTCTGCCCCCGTCTGCCTTTCTCTCTCTTTGCTTCTCTATCCCACAGTTGTCAGTCTCTCAAATTGACTACCAAGGGGAAGACCGTATATTGAGTTGTATATTTGCAGTTTTTCTAATATTTCTTTATATGTCCTTTTTATTATCTTTCCTTAGAGGTTGTCAAAATTAAGTTATACGTTCCTTTTCCTTTACTATTATTTTCCCTAATTTATATGAAGAATATAATTTTTAATTTAAAAATAAAAGATGATATCAAAATAAATAAAATGAATTTTGAGTAATAAGAACAAAGGAAAACACCTAAACATCTTAAAACTTATATGGGTTGGGGTGGAGGTGGTACAGAGGGACAGAGGACTCAACACATTATTACTTGTTCTCAAAACAAATTATCTTATGAACAATTATGAAAAAGAGGTTTAGAGGATGCTGTTTAGAAACTCACTCAAAATGAATTATGGTTAAAACTCTGAACTCTAAGTTTATTTTCTTACAATAAAAAATTTGGGGAATATCTCATATATCCTCAATATTAATTTCCTTAGACATAAAAAAAAAATTCGTGAAAAGAATCTTAGAATGGACCAATTTATAGAAAATCAAAAAATTTTAATCTGTATTACCTTTCCAAACTGCAAAAACAATGATGGTGGAAAAAAAAAAAAAGTAGAGTTCTTGAAGACATTCAGGCCTTGCTTCAAATTATCTGTTCCACTACTTACTAAGTGTTTGAAATGGAGGTAATAACACCCATACCTTGCTGAGATGGTCTGAGGATTAAATGCGGTAAGATCTACAAAATGCTCACACACAGAGTGTAAGACCCGTAGAAGGCACATGGTAAAAAAGATTTTCTCTTTCCTTTCTTTCCCAACCCAACCTTCACTCACATACATGAAACACTATTTATAAACTTCCCCAAAATACTTTTACACACTGGAGGCCTAACAAAAAAGTTCAATTTAAGTCAGAAACTAACTTATGAATGCAACACAGGAGCATGCCATTAATATTATTCTAATGTTTTAGGGTATCCTCAGATGATCTTAAGAAGAGAGGAAAGATGACTATGATGGCTTATCACTGCTCTTCTTGGATCTTCATCAATGAAAGGACATTCATTACCGGGTAACTATATACCTGTATTATATGTTATTCTATTCGCCAGTCATTTGTGGATTATACCCCAGTGCTGTCATTCTAAGCATGGTATATTATAGACAAAATCAATAATATGAATTAACAGTTGAGACACAGAATAAGAAGTGAATAAACATGTTTCTAAAGACTGCTAAACCATAGCCTTTCATGGAACAATCACTCATATTTCATAAATAGTGGTCTAATTTCACTAAAAACTAAACTTCTGTTTTAATAGTTGGCACAGTTCTCAGGAGCAGCATTAGGTAAAGGATCTAAGTCTACTTGTAAACGATGTATCCAAAGAATTAGCCTACAAGCTCAATGTAGGCTTTCCTGTCCTCTCTTCTTCTCCTTTGTCCTCAAGACATACTTCATTTTTACTTTTTCCCTCATAACGTTTGGTTTGCACTATTTGGCAAAAGTCCACATCTGTTTTCTTTGAGGAAATTAATTTATTTAAAAAGGAATGCTTCTTTATTGATAGTTGCATTCATTAGCAGATATCATTAATCTGTAGCCAGTGGAAGGAATCAGACCATTTTTGGAACATGCTGCCAAAAGCCCATCAACTCATTGTCTTTGCTTTTGTAAGTCTGGTAACAAGTAAGTGTCAAAGATTGATTTTGTTGAGGAAGAGCTTTGAATATTTTCATGCGAATATAACTATTAAGATCTGCTCACACCTTGATGTAGTAATTTATTCCAGCAATCATTTGAATTCTGTATTCTACACCTTCAAATTCTTCCTAAGTCTCATTTATTTTTCCTTCGAGCTGTGTTTAACCTCATTAGCAATCTCCTGGATTTCTGGAGTGGCAGGTTTGGCTTCAGTTAAACCTCCTGACATCATTTTAGCTAACTAATTCTTTGCTGGGCAGGGTACTGGAATTGAAATGATCCGAAATGATCCCATAGCTGTTTCCTTGTACATAGCAAATAGCATTTTATGTCGCTTTGCAAATAATAGAGTATAGATTTGAAAATCATAAGAATAAAGGTGACAACTGAACCTCACTGATCTAGAGCAGAAACCAAGGAGGGGGAAGATGAAATGGTAAGAAAAAAAGTGGCACTGGAACATGACCCATGTCTTACAAGGAAGAGAAACAAAGGCAAATAAACGAGAGAAGGAAGTGGATGTAAATGATGCAATGTTTGGAAATAGGAAAGCAGAGGGAAAAATATGGTTTAAAATGGATTTAAAGATAGAGGATAGCATAAAGTATAAGAGATAGGAAGAAGACATAAAGTAAAGGATAATACATTTATTTGTTTATTCCTCAAATACTTATTAACTCTTCTGGATCTTGAGCATTCAGTAATGAACCAAGCAAAACCCTTACACTCATCGGGTTGCCTCCTAAAAGGGAAATACAGTAGTCCTCCTTTATCCACATTTTCACTTTCTGTAATTTTAGTTATATGCAGTCAACTATGGTCTGAAAATATTAACTGGAAACTTCAAGAAATAAATAATTCATAAGTTATCACTCTGAAGAGCGTGATAAAATCCCACCATCCCTCTCCATCCTGCCTGAGACGTGAATTTTCTATGCTTACGCTATAGAGGCTCCTACCCATTAGTCACTTGGTAGTTGTCTTGGTTATCAGATAGACTGATATGATATCACAGTGCTTGTGTTCAAGTAACCCTTATTGTACTTAATAATGGCCCCAAAAGGCTAGAGTAGTGATGCTGAGAATTCAGGTGTGCCAAAGAGAAGCCATAGTGCTTCCCTTAAGTGTAAAGGTGAAAGTTCTTTACTTAATTAGGAAAGAAAAAAAATTGTATGTTGAGGTTGCTAAGATCTATGGTAGGAATGAATCTTCTATCCATGAAATTGCTAATTTATAAATTAAACTGTATTATTGGTATGTATGTATGTATATTGGTATGTATGTATGTATAGAAAAAAACATAGTATAGATAGGGTTCAGTACTATCTGCAATTTCAGGCATCATGTATCTTCATATTTTCATAAAAGATAGCCAGAGAAATCCTCAGTGAGGTGGTAACATTAGAGTAAAAACCTAAAGGAGGTGAAGGAGCAAGCAGTGCAGGTATCTGGCTGGGAGCATCTAAGCAAAGGAGACAATTTATAGCCCTGAGGCAGGCACGTGCCTATAAGGGTGGAGGAAGCCAGTGTGGGGGAGTGAAGTGGGAAGGACAATAAGAGAAGATGAGGTTAGAGAAATAATGGGGCCAGAACATGGAGGGTCTCATAGGCCACTATAAGACTTCAGCTTTCCCGAGAAGTCATTGAAGGATACTGAGTACATGAATAGCTGGATCAGTCTGGCTGCTAAGATCAGACTGAAGAGAAGAAAAGAGTGGAAGCAGAGAAGCTATCGAGGAGCTGATGATAGTCCAGAGTAGAGATGATAGTGCCTTGGACCAAGGTGACAGCAGTAAAGGTAGAAAAAAATGGTCAGATTCTAAATAGGTGCAAGGTTAGAAAAGAGTGAAATTAAGTAAGAAAAATAGGAAACAAGAAGGCAAGGCAAAGTACACTTGGTGAAAAGTGGGCAGCATGACTGTGGAGAAGAGAAGGAGCAGTTATGTAGTAGGGAATATTATATATATATGAACGATACCACTTGAGGATGTCAAGGTAAGTGAAGCATTAGTGGAGATACAAGGAGAAGAGGAAAGTTGAAATGGGAAATTGAAATGAAAGACTGAGAAATTTATTTTTTAAAATATTAAGTACAGATGATTGACAATCCAGGTCAGAGAAGGTAGCATTCACATAAAACCGAAGGAAAAAGGGACAGAAAGATTATAGAGATAGGTTAAGAGATGGACATGGTAACGAGATGGGCATTGTTGAGAGGACCTGAAAGATGGCAGTTTGGGAAGAGAAAAAGACAAAGTAAAAGATGAGACAAGGATGTGAGCAATCTGCAAGAGAAGCAGGAGGCAAAGGAGCCTCAAGGTAGATCTATAAAGAAGATGGGAGAGTTTGTGAATGAAAGATAAGAGGCCTGCAAGAGAGTAACAGAAGGTGAAGTACAGAGTAAGAGCCCAGGACCCAAAGGAGGTCCCCCTACCACATTTGCCTCTTCCTAAAGGAAATGATGGAAGGGAAAGAGGCATCTCCAAAGACAATAGTCCTGGGTCTACACCAGGGTTTTTTGTTTGTTTGTTTGTTTTTTGCCTGTATGCCTTCTGTGCAGTATAAGTTTGCCCAGCCAAGAAAACAAATTTACCACAGTGGGAAGGAAGTTCAGAGATGAAAAAGTACAGAGCATAAGAGAAGAATGTACAAACCCATGTACATATTTCCTGTGATTCAACTGCATCACTCAGTTCAGTTTGTGAAATCACGATTCCCATCTGCCCCCACCAGAACATTGCTAAACTACTCCTGGGCCCACCTTTCAGATTACAACCTCTGAGGTTACAACCACTGTCCCTTTGTCTACTTCAGCTGTGACACAGCAGCTCTACCTCCTGGATTCCTGAAGAAGCAAGGACCTTTCTCACTTAAACATTTAGACTTACTCTTCGGATTAAATTAAAACATACTGCCAACAGGCACCAGGTAACTTCAATCTACAGATCCCTATCTGCGCACCCTGGTGTCAACATGAAGTGAGACCCCCCTCCTCCCTGACAAAACCTCAAGATAAATGTCATAGAGAAGCTCCTGTGCCCTGCTGACTCTTGTTTGCCCTTAGGGGTATTTCTATTCTTCTTAATCCCCACTATTTGTATACATGTATTTTTCTTTATTTTCTAGGTTCCTTCTGGTCCTTGAATCTTGTCTCTTTAGAATAGTTTTCTCCCACCTTTATAGAGCTCCTAGTTCAGTTCTAATAAGATTACATCAATCTCACTGGTAGCTATGACCAGACAATGGTACTTTCTCATCCTAGACCATCACGTTCCCTTCTTTTGTTCACCAGTGTAATCACAGTATGAAAATCAAGAATTTTCACTGACATAGACACCCATTCCATATACTGGTAGTTACTAACTTTGGGGTTTTTTTGTAATATTTTATTGTTTCCCAGTTTCAGCTCCTCACTTTCCCCATGAAATCCTTCCTGAATCGCAGTAAAATTTTAATTAGCCTGTGTTAATTCTTTGTGTACTCGTCCTTTAAATTATCTATGTCTTAATTATAAAGTATATTTATATAAATTATTATATTTTACATATTTATATTTTATGTAATTATAAAAGCCGAGAAAATATAGAAACATGTAAATTGAAAGAATAAAGATTACCCATAATCTCATTTCTGGACAAAAATAAATACTGTTTAATTTTGTCATATTCACCATCTTCTAAGAATTCTATTTTCAGATTAGATCTGAAAATAGATCATACTGTATCTTGTTTTACACACCTGGCATTATATCACAAATATTTTCACTTACGATTAAAAAAAATCTTCCTAAAGTAGACTTTAATGACATCGTAGCATTCAGTGATATAGAAATGTCATAATATGATCATTCCTTTAATTTTAACCTTCAGGAAGACTCTACTTTTTGAATAGACGAGGGCTAGTTCACAGAAGTAGAATTACTTGATCGTACAAACAAATCTAACGTTATTGCCACAAATGTCTAATGAGTTTTCCCTCTCACCAACGGCTGAAATCTCCTGGCTTGTCTTTATTGTCTCATAACACATGCTTGGTTTCCTGAGGTAGAATGCAAACCCTTTGAGGGTAAGGCCTAAGCATCTTTTGCATCTTGTTTCTCAAAGTGGGGTACCTGGATGACTTTGGTACATGAGATGACTTTGGGTGAACTATAGATAATTGTTTATTATTTGAACACTTATGAAAAATATTAGAAAAATATAACTAACACAGAAAATCTTTGATTTCACAAACATTATTGCTCATGAGAAATAAAAATTTACTTAAAAGAGGAGTCAATTAAAAACATATTAGCAACAGGTGACACTTCGAGTTAACCAAAATCATGAAAGTAATACATGAATAATTAGTTTGAATAGCATAGCTGTAGCTCTCAGCCAGAATGTATTAATCACTTTCCTACGAAATAGCCTTAAAGTCAGCACTCTATAATATTTTTTTAACTCTAAAAATATTTTTATACTTTCTAATGATTAGGAATATAAGAGGAGAAGGAAAACTAACAAAATTTGAGACCCTATATGCCTTCCCATTTTATAATTGGCCCGTAGTAAAATATGTCAAAATGAAACCACATATTTTGGGGAGGATATTTCTAAAGAAGGATCTATGATTCTAGTGACCCTTACTTTGTGTTATATTTTTAATAGACTGAATTGAGGATTTGTAGATTATCTTCTATAACTCAGAGCCTCTTTCAGGCCCTACTATCCATGTACTAGATGGAACTCCTGGCGGCAAAGTAAAATCTTCTAACATTTACACAAACATCTGTCTTGAAGATAGCAGTTCTCAAAACATGGTCTATGGGCCACCTGCTTCTTAATCAGATGCTTGTTAAAAATGCAGATTCTAGGCTCCTCCCCAGAACTAATTAGGCGATCCTGATACATACTGAAAACTAAGAACCACTGCTCAGAAAAGGAAGGGATTAAAGTTTGAGGACTTCTGACCACCTGAAATAAACAGAATTCCTGGAGCCTGAGGAAATCTTTACAAAACAGTGGCCAGAAATTATAATAATACCACGGACCACCTGCGACAGTCAATGTGTCACAAATCTGGCAAACACCTCCGTTCATTTACTCACTTAACAAATAGTTATTCAGCTCCCTCTCTGCAGTAGCCACTGTTCTACTAGTGAAAAAGACAGAATTACCAACTTTTTTTTTGCAGAGAAATACACAAAAATAATGGAAATTAATAGGAAAATAGAATCTGCTTAATGGAAATTTTAGTTTCAGCAAGTATTGTAAGAACTTCATATGATCAATAAAATAAGAGATATTAATATTAATAGCACCATAATCAATATAACAGTTATATCTTACTGCTGGATGAACATTCTGAGTTTAGAAACTTCCCAGGGTGAAGGATGAAGGATGTTGGCATAAGTTAGCTTCATGCTCAAATGACTAAGGTTCCACTTGCTGTTTCATTGCCTGGGGTCACCGCTACTTTGTTGATTCACATGATAAATATTCTAAGTGAGCTGAGTTTTTAAAAAAATGGTTTCATATAGTTGCTTTCAAAGTACTTTCATTTTATGTCCTAGGCTGAAACCAGGGCACTTTAGAGGTAAGTAAATGCCAACCTTGTGCTTGAAAAATGTTCAAATTCAGTTTTAGAATGCAGATCAGATTTCATCCTCGGAAACAGACTTTTTTCTCCTCCTTAGGAACCTAGTACAAACCCTTGCAGACTGCAGCTCTTCCAACAGCAGCCCACAAGGCATGTGTGCGTTCATGTCTTTAGTAAATAACTTTAATTAGCATGACGTAATAGATTTTAGCAGAAAGTGCTTTATTCCAAACAGTTTCTTTTTTCCAAGCATGTTAGCTGGCACCTTTTGCTGAAACAAAGGAACTAGCCACCTGCACCTCTGAGTACGTACAATTCAGTACAAAGAACCAGTGTTCAGTGGCTGTTTCAACCTTGCCGTTAGAGCTGGAGGGCAATGTTTGCCCAGGTTCACAGCCAGGGTCTTCTCTGGAGCAAAGGAACTGGAACAAACACTGCGTGCCCCAGCATGCCCTGCAGGTAGGTTTTTGAGGACACCACTCTCCTGAAGGCAGCTGCTCTTGTCTTTAAATAAAGGATAAGGGAACCGTCACTGAAAATTTTTTCTTCTAAACTAAGCCCAGGGCAAAATGTTTGAGGCGTGCTTGGCACCATCTTTTTTTATGGATGAGGAATTTTTTTCTATGTGGGAATTGTTTTTAAAAATTTATTTTAAAATTCCCATTATCCATGTTTGACGACCTAGTGAAAATAAATTTTCATTATGAGAAATTCAATATCACATCTGTTACTATGTCACAAAAGGTCAGATGTGTGAAAAGCCATTTATTAAGCTGTCTTTATGTCAGATATTTTTCAGTGAACGTATATTGTCATCAGTCATAAATATATCAGTATGACTGTTACTGCCAATAAAATGTATTTATTCCCCCATTCACCTATTTCATCACTTCGGTCCTTTGAAAAACAGTAAGATCTGCCCAAGATACACTGAATATATTTAAATAGGTCTGATAAAATCTAAATTCAAAGACTCTAGACTCTGAGCCTTTATCAGAATCGCCCAGAGAGCTTGTTGAACCAAAGATTTCTGGACCTCTTTCTCAGAGTGAGGATTTGTGTGTCTAATAGATGCTGTTGGTTTGGGAATCATACTTTGAGACCACAGATCTAAAGGCCTGATAACAGAGGTAAGTGTCCAGAAGGAAAGGAACCCAGTCTTAGGATAGAATAAAGACCTAGCCTAAGTGAGAGGATTCTAGACATCTGAACAAGGAGGGAGCTCACAAGTTGAAGGGAGTGAGCGGGAGAGCATCCCTAACACAGGGAGCCTGCTTGAGTTCCAGCAGGCAGGAAAGGTGCCCAGTGTGGCTGAGATGCAGGACACAGGGTAAAGCATCTCCTAAAAGCAGGACTTTACCTACTGTGATAAGAATTAAGGGGTTTATCCCAAGAGCAATGAGAAAACGTTTAAAGATGTTAAGCAAAGCAAATGATATGATGAGATATGTTCTATCTACTCTGCATAGAGTGTGAAAAATAGATGGAGGATGTCCAGAAGAGAAACAAAGAGGTTGCTAAATACTTTTTTTCAAATGTAAGGAGAATCAGTGGTCAGTCATGGCTGTGTTACAAAAGAGCAAGATAAGAGCCTATGTGTCAGGAAAGCTCTTGTCTTTAGCTCATGCTCATGTGGATGATCCTGAGGGTCATTGACCACCTGTTATGTTTCAGACACTCTAGTAACAATCCCAATGGTCTAAGAGGCTAAAAGGCATATCAGTAAAATAGCTGAAAGACTTCATTAACAGAATAGATAGATCGATTCCCCATCCCAAAGAAACAGGGGCATCAGACTGTGAAGTCGAGGCAGTCATCCTCAACAAGCACAAAAGCCCCCAGCTGTTCATGCACAAAAGGGTGTTATCTTATAATCAACCTGCATCTACTTCAGTAATGACTCCTGTTGCATGGAACAATTGTGTTGACTTTTCAACTGGCTTTAAAAAAATTTCTGCATTAGAAAAACCTGAATGAAAGTTTAACTCATGGAAGAATGAAAAGCAAGACCCCAGTATAAGTTAGGCACAAACCTCATTGTTTCATTCCCTCATCTGTATACCCAGCCCCACAGCAAATCCAAGCTGCTCCACTTCCAAAATCCAACCACTTCTCACCACCCAGTCCAAGCCACCATCATCTCTTGCCTGGACAACTGCAACGGCCTTGTAACTGAGCTATCTGCTTCCATTCCTTGTCCCTAAAGTCTATTCTCCCCCAGCAGCCAGAAGGTCCCTTTGCAATGTAAATCACGACATCTTGCTTGAATCCTTTAAATATTCCTGTTACTGGAGAGTGGGATCTTCTCCCGGTGCATTGTCCAGGTTCTTGATGTCTCAAAGAATAGAACAAGACACCGAAATACAGTAGAAAAGAAAAGTTTTATTAGAAGGGAAAGTAAACTTCCAGACTTGGAAGCAGGCCTGAGCAAGAGAAGCGTGGCTCAAAAGGCCTGGTAACAAAGACTTCAGGGTTTTTATCCCTTTTTGCTGTGGGTGATTACTTTTCTTAGAGGAGTGGGCTCTCTTGATTGACAACTAAGATTGACAGGACTCAGTGATTCATCATTTTGCCTTCTGCGCATGTTTGTTCCCAGAATTCAGTCTGTTATAATGATATTAATGAACTTCTGGGCATATGCATCATATTATAATGATGGTGTAATGAGACTTAGGTGAATTGAAGGCCGTTGGGGTCTCTTCATTGAGCAGATGTGAGTGGCTGGCTTAAACTGGTACCTAAATCTCTGCCTACTGGTTTCTTTGTGTGAGTTAAAAAAATTCCTCTGGCTTGCTTAATTGTGGGCAGATTAGGGCAGACTCCCTCTAAGATTGGATGACTTCAGCGTCTCTGCAGGCAGACCCAAAATCCCCTAACTAACTTTTCTGCCTACCTCTTTTCTAAGAGCCATGAACCCCCTTATTATTAGTATGGATATTGAGGGATGGGAGGTCTCTTCTTCTGTATCTGCTTCCTGCTGAGAATGGCCTTAGTCTCTGCCTACAGGGGTTTCATGGAACTCTTTCCCTTCCTGCCTCAGTCAGGGTGGGGTCTTGGGTTTCCTGCTGAAGCGCCATCTCAGTCCCTAGACGAGGAAAAGATACGAACTCGTTATTTAAATCATACACCTATTAATTTCTATTATTGATTTGCCTATTAAGTGAGTAAAGGGAAACAGGCTTAGATAATATATTTCTTAAAGAGTAAAAAGAAAGACCTTTGGCTTAAAGTCTCTCCCAGCCCCAGACTCTAAGGGCCCTGCCTGGCTTAACATCATTTCTGCTTAATGATGGGCTGATGACCCTTATCAGTAGCCAAAGGATCTGACTTGCCAGAGCAATTATCAAGATTTGAGAGAGAGGGCCTTTCTTCCCAAAGAAAGGAGGGAAAAAAACTTAACTAGGTTTACTAAAAAGATTAACTCTGCAAGAGATATCCCATTTCATTTCCTGCTAAAAAATTAAAAATTTTATGTGTGATGTCCAGTCTCAGAATAATCACCTCCCATCCTTATTCCCTGAACCTGTGAATATTTTACATTACATGGCAAAAAAGAATCAAGGTTGCAGATGGAATTAAGGTTGCTCATCAGCTGAGATTAAAATAGGGAGGTTATCTGGATGGGCCCAGTGTAATCACAAGGGTCCTTAAATGGGGGTGGAGGGGGCGGTGAGCTATTTGTAAAGAATCAGTACTGGAGTTTTACTGATGAGAGTGACTCAATGGCCATTGCTGGCTTTAAAGATGGAAAAGGGAGCCAGAAGCCAAAGAATGTGGGCAGGCTGTGGAAACTGGAGAAATCCAAGAAATATATTCTCCCCTAGAACCTTCAGAAAAAATATAGCCCTGCGGACTCCTTGATTATAGCTGGTGAGACTCGCCTTCTGACCTACAGAATGGTAAGCTAATATGTTTGTGTTGTTTAAAGCCACTATGTTTGTAGTAATTTGTAACAGCGGCAATAGGAAACTAGAACAAAGCTCTCCCCAGGAGTGCCTGAAGGAACAGTGTCTTCCAGTGCCTTACTTCAGTAATAGACGAGGGGAGGAGATGAAGTGTTAGTGAGTCAGTTATAAGTAACCATTATCGTTTCAATGGGAATGACCACCTATTCCAATCTGCAAACTGCCAGTAGAAGGATTTCCCTTCCCTTAAAAGAATAATATCACATTGATTCTCAGCACCCTACAATCTAAAAGAATGAATCTCAAAGTGTGGTCCCTGGACTAGCAGCATCAGAATCACCTGGAAAGATGTTAGAAATTCAAATTCTTAGGACCCACCCCAGACTTAATCAGTTAGAAACTTTAGGGGAGCCATTTGTGTTTCAACAAGCCCTTCAGGTATTTCTGATGCTCACTCCAGTTTGGAACCATTGATATAACATACACGTATACACTACTACATTTCATGTTGTCCATACACACAGCAGCACAACATTTTTCTGTAGCTTTCAACAGTATTTTCTTGGGCACTTAATGTTTATCTGTTCTCTCCAAAACAATTGGCTACAACAAGAAATAGATTATTTCATCAAAGTGGAGGTAGGTTCAAGTCCTGACTTAGGATTAAATAGAAATATTAAAATTAGTGCTGCATTGTAAATAATGTTAGTGATGCAGGACAGGGCAAACCCCCACCCTCCACCACTCCCGTGTGAGGACTCAAGATCTGCACTGAGAGAGGGTCAGTGAGGGTTCTTGGCTTCGCACAGGAAAGAATTCAAGTGCACACTGAGATTAGAAACAAAAGGAAAGTTTATTAGAAAAGAAATAACGCTCCACAGACAGAGCATGGTCTCCTCTCAAAGACAGACAGTGAGAGAGCTGAGAAGGAGTAAGAGGAACAGAGAGATAGAGAAAAAAAAATGAGAAAGTGAGAGAGAGAGAGAGAGAGAGAGAGAGACGCAGAGACAGAGGGAGCAGATAATGAGAGAGATAGACAAAGAGAGAAAGACAGAGACCCCCGAGTGTGTGGAGAATTCAGTTTATATATCATTCTTAGTTTCTGTGAATTACAGTTTGAAGACTTTGTTTACCTATTTTCCTTCAATGGTATGGATACGTAGCCTGAAAGGTGTGGGTATGCAGTGTGAAAGGCCTGTGTGTAATCTCACTTTTGTTCTATAAGTTCCCTGAAGAGAATAAACAGTTGGGTTTATTTTGTGTAGGTTATGATTTGAAGACTGTTTTCCTTTTATGGTGTGGGTAAATGGTTTGTTACTAATCCTAGCAGGAATCTTTCTTTGTTCTGTACGTTTCCTCATGGTCTGGCCTGTAGGGCTGATCAGCATATTGCAATCTCTGAATATAGCTTGATTTAACATTTAATTCTCATGCCTCTTCCCTACATTCTTAGGGCTATGAACCAGAGACCATACTTCTCTGTGTTTCAGGCCAAAGAAGGAAGTTATAGAGCATGAACTTCCCTCATTCTTTCTTCCCTGTTTACAAACTGCTTGATCTGCTCCTAGGATGTCAGCTGCATGTGATGATGGAAAGCAAGGTCTGATATGGAAGCAGCTCATTGCAGCTGCCAACTGGAATTATAGATTGTGAATTTTTTAAAAATCTTTTTCATAAAATTCTTCAGAAGCCAGACCATAGAGGAAAGGAGAAGAGTTGTGCCTCCCCTCATCTGAGGTTATTGGAAAACATGCTAGTATGTTAAAACATCAAGATACTGTTATTTATCTTTATAAAATGATTCTCTTAAAAATCAGATATCATATCGAGAGCACATTTCTAGCTAGTGCCACAAACAGTAGCACCTTAATGAATGGTACAATCTTCCTTTGCCTCTCCCTTTTTATCCCCTCTTCTGTGTCTTAACATCTAGTTACTTATTTCTGAGTAGTGAAAGCCCCTTTCTTAAACGGTGGAGTTTTCATAATCGAGAAAATATTTGGGGTGTTTTTCTTTGTTTTGTATCTACTGACTAGCCATCATTTTAAGTTTCTTCTTAATACTGTGAAATTATTTCTTAATCTTTAATCCTTTTGCTCTTATCTGACTTCTAGGAGTTGAGGCCCTGAGAAAAGCTGACACTTACATCCACTAACGGCTCCACGGCCATGTTTTACAGGGGTAATCATGAGAAAATGACTCAGAAAATATAAAAGTTACAAAATGGCTCAAAGCAGCCAGTGGATGGTTAGGAGGTGGAGATGAGACAGATCTAGTTATATTACTTTATTGCTTGGATTTCTAATAGATTTCATTAAACCCCCAGCTCCTTTTTATTATTGGTTGTCTGCGCTGAAGAGGGAATCAGGGTCCAGGCAAGAACTGCTTAGAAGAACAAAGCAAACAAATCGCAGGCACTGACATCCCAATTAGCAGCAATGATTTATGATACTTTGGCAGAGTTGCTAGAAATGTTAGAAACTTGTCCTTTTCAAAAAGGGCAGACCCTCCAAAGGAAGTCAGGAAGTTGGATAAATTTGGAGCTTCCTGATAATTTAGGGTTTGCACTTTTTCTTCAGTCAAGATAGTCTTTCTCTTCCCAGCTTCTCAGTTTTCAAACTGGGGAACCCAGTCCCTTCATTTGCAATGGAAATTTGAATAACCTGCTTTGCTAGCTGGATCAGGTCTGCATGCAAAGGTTGAAAAGGATTCTTTCCTCATCATTTGAGCCAGGAGATGAGGCCAAAAGCAAAAAAGATCTGGGGCTGTAGCTGCTTCTGGAAGAGGGGCTGCAGAAATTTGCAGTTTTAATTCCAGAATTCGAGTTGACAGTAATGAAGGATAAAGTGGGTTAAGAGAATTCTGCTACTGCTTGCAGATGTCAGGAGTATGGAATGATGGTTTATCTTGGCAAATGTCTTAATGATAAAGCTCTACTTAGTCTCTGTTCTCATATTTCCTGGTTTCACCTTTCCCAAAACATACAGATGTTTATATTATGTTTTTATGGTAAAATTATGAAAACATTATGAATTGTTTTAATATAACGTATTATTCACTTATTATATAGTGTTTGGGAGGTATACAGAACTACAACACAAAATTTAAAAATCACAATTTTAATTTTCAGCAAATGATCCATTTGTTATCTTTACTTGTTTAATTCATATTTATTTTATTAAAAATACATTAAGTTTTAAATTGTTTTTTGAACCCAACATCAAATCGTTAATCTCGTTGCTAAAATTTAACATTATGAACAAAGTCAGTGAGAGGAAAGCTAAATGTATAAGAGAGCGAGTTAGCTTTTTCATTCTGCCTCAATTTTTCATCTCTTTGAAGACACTCTTTCAAACGTCAAACATGGCAACACACAGCAGAATGTTGTTTCCGATGCTGCTATCACAATGCAATTCTGTGGCCGCCTGAGTTGAAGCCTGAATATTTTCCAGCAAGTCTCCAAGAGGCAGAAGTAGCACAAACTCAGGAAGCACAGCCACGGCCAAATATGCCTTTGGTGGCTGTGTTGAGCTGTATTTTCCTCTGAAGTTTATTTTGTGTTGTGTGGCAGTCTCTGAAGTTTGTGTTGGATTACAGCACAAAACAATATTTTCGGTTTGCCTTTAGTGAATCCAAATTGTAAGAATCACTTAGTAAAGAGTGGGACACGGTTTTTTGGTTTCCAGGAAAGGGATTGGCTATCCACTAAATTATGCCATAAATCATTACTAAAACAAGAGAGAGAACTGATAGTTGACATCCATTCTATCTATGGATGCAGAGCATAACTCACATCTACCCATTATGCTATCCAATGTCCATGCATATTGCACTTTTATAAAATTAAATATAAATTGTTTCTTCCAGCCAGCTAAAAAGTGTGATTAGATTGAGGAACTCATTTCTTGCTTAAGTCTATTATTCATGGCAAACGTCAGAATGTGGGTAATTCCCATCTGCTGAGCAGCTGCAATACAGGCCACAAAGTGCAAAGTACACCTAAGTGTTTTGTCGTTAGCACTGGATCCACTATTACTCATTAAAACTGAGCTGGGAACCTTAAAGGAACAGGAGCCCTGGGCTTTCCTCTGCACCTTTCCCCTACACCTGTCACCCTCATGTTAAGTCCCTTGCTGGATAGCTATAATGAATAAATCTGGGGGTCCATCGGCATCTATCAGAGAGATCCCCTCTCTGCACTGCAGTGTATAGTGCCAGCTTCTCTCCTGGGGAAGCTTATGATTCTGTGTTCATTTAGTTAGAAGTCTAGTTTTTATGGACGTTTGCCATGCCTTAGTTTTATAAAAACACTATCAAGATTATATACTGTGTGATGATGTTTTCTAAAAGAATTCAGCTCTTAAGAAATCAATTGATTATATATTACCATAATGTGTATGGAGTGTTTGAGGTTTGTGCCTACTTCATAGATACCCCTGTGGTTTCTAGACATCACAAATTTGTAAACTTAGAAGACTGGATATGAAATCTATCTTTTTTATCACCCGTTTTATAGCTTTGTTAGGGAAACTGAACAGTTGCTAAACAGTCTGATCATGGCTGAGTGGGGAGCTCTTTGGAGGCTGAGAGGAAAAGGTGTGCAGATGCTCTTTGCCCCTCTTTTGAAGGGGACGGAGGTCCATGTGTAACATTTAAGTGGGTCCTAAAAATCTGTTACAGTTACCATTGGCACAACGCAGTGTGTATTAAATTGATGTATACGTTCTGACTAGGTACTGCCTAGATCACACTTTAGTGATTAGCTTTGAATCACCTAAAGAAGTGGTCTCTAACCTTTTTGACACAGGGACCCCTGCGTCTATGAGAATCTAATGCCCGATGATCTGAGATGGAGCTGAGGCGGTGATGCTAGCAGTGCTGGAGAGGGCCTGCCGCTCACCTGCTGCTGTGCGGCTGGTTCCTAACAGACCACAGACCAGTACCAGTCCATGGCCCGGGGGGTGGGGACCCCTGCTCTAAAGTCTGGAAGGGACCTAAAATAAAAATAGGCATTAAAATAAAAATAGTTTAGATCCTTCAATATTTGCGGCACATTTGATTACCCTTCCATGGAACACGACCTTGCTCCTGCACCTCTACTCCACTACTACGGGGACGGTCCCACCCAACTTGCTGTATTTTGTCCTGTCCTGAAATCTGTTTTTCATGAACTCCCTAGTGGCCCTTAGCATCACCATGTTATTCTCTTGCCTGGAACCTTCAGTAATTGCCTGCAGGCTTAATTCTAAGCTTCTTACAATGGTTCACGAGGTTCCTGTCCACTTCTTCAGCTCATTGCTCACCACTCCCCATTTTACATGTTATACTCTTAGAGTCCCAGCTGTTTGACTTTTCTCCACAAAAACTATAGAAAGAGCTACATGTTCTTGTTAATGTTTTCTTTGCCTGGTAAGCTCCCCACACTCTTCTGTATAGTAAGCAGTAATAGATGTTACTAATAGATGTAACACCTATTCTTCAAAGCTCTCAAACGCCCTCAGAATATGACCGAGGGCTCTTGATTATGTGTACGCAGTGACTATATGAATGAGGAACCATTAGTACAGGTCTTCTGTTAGAGGATATAATTTGAGTCAGTCTGCAAATGATCAACTTGACAATAGCAATTCAACTTCTTGTGCCCCTAATGCCAACAAGTCAAGTTAGAATGTTACAGGCTACATTTTATTCCCAGTTTTGTGTTAGACTCATTGTTTCATCAGGTGTATAAATGAATCATCTTCAAAATTTCTCTGGTAAGGTACATACAATTAAAATATGATAATGTTATAGATGTCAAATTATAATGTACACCTAAAAATTATATAATTGTATTAACCAATGTTACCCCAATAAACTTAAAAAAAAATGTGATGATGTTTCCATATTTGGAACTCATTCATCATTGCTGTCATTGTTCACTCAACTTTTTGCTTTTTTGTTTTTTAAATTTAATTTTCTAAATTTTTCAATTACAGTTGACGTACATTATATTAGTTTCAGGTGTACAACATAGTGCTAAGACATTAGTATAACTTACAAAGTGGTCACCTCGATAACTCCAGAACCAACCTGACACCATAAATAGTTATTACATTATTATTGATTATATTGCCTATGCTGTGCTTTATATCCCCATGACTATTTTGTAACTGCCAAATTTTTTGTTCACCTAACTTCTGAATTTTCTTTACCATTTCCTCACTTTACGGCATCATTAACTTACTTGATTTTATCTCAACACTATCTTATGCTCTACTCTTCTTCCACATGCTAGTGTCCTTCAAAGTGCCATGAATAGAAAGATACTGCCTGTGGTGAGAAATATATGCAAGACTTGGAAAATGTTTCTGTATCTGAACAAAACCTGATTAAATTACCTGGTATTACACATAGTTGATAGATTGGCCGACTTGCTCTATAAAGGGCCAGGTAATTCATATTATAAGCTTTGTGAGCCATATGGTTTCTGTCAAGGCCACTCAGCTTTGCAGTTATATCAGCAAAGCAGCCATAGACAATAAGCAAATAAATTACTGTGGCTGTATATCAATAAAACTTTATTTACAAAAAACAGATGGCCTGAGACCACAGTTTGCCACCTCCCTTGGTCATTTCAAACCTTATTTCTGTGAAAGAAAATTTAATCAGGTTTTGTTCAAATACAGAAACATTTTCCAAGTAGCTTCTTCCCAGAGAATATTTTTTCTCATTATACATGGTCCTGAGGTAAACATTTTTAAGGATACTTGAACCATATCTTATCGTGCAGTTTTATCAGAAACAGGAGCTGTGGGGATAAGATTATGTAAAAGTTCATTTGCTTTAATAACAACTCTCACAGCTCAGTATATCAGGAGTTGCATCCCAAGTGAACCAGAAATTTCTGTATGCTGTCCTGGCACTCAAGAATGAGAGCAATAAAAGTGTTTATGCTCTTTATGGGTACTATAATTTTTAAAAAATAACCCACAGCAATGACTCCAAGGGAACAAAATCAGTGTGCCCAATGACACTTAGAACAGAAGTACTCATTAACAATAAAATTCTAAAGTAACCCAGTCACGGAATGGAATAAAGGCATGCAGAAATTCTGTAAAAAAATTTTATGTGGTGATTATGTGGAGTGTATTGATCCTTGGAAATGTGTACATGAAAAATTACAAGTAAGAAAAGTTAAATAGAAAAAATATGTTTACATGATTTTAAACGTGTAAAAATTCACATACATGAATTCTATCTTTTGGTATTCAATAAAAATTTATTTTAAAAGAGCCTACTATGAGCAAGTCCCTGCTCTAAGCACTGGGACGAATACAGCAATGAATAAAATAGATCAAACTTCCTGCCTTCACGGAGCCAATAGTCTTATGGAAGGGAGATAGATATTGAGGACCAAGGAGATTGATATATATGGAAATTTAATATCATGAGATTTCTCCCCCACAAAACTGCTTATGCATTTTTTTTAAAAGCTTCCTCCTCCTCAGCCTCCGCCTCATTTGGTATGTTTCGTTAGAAATAAAAATTCCTCCGATCACATCAGTCAGTCAGTATTTGTTAAGTTCTTATTATGTGCCAGGCCTTCTTCCAGGCACATGGAATCTATAGAGCGAATGAAATATACAAACATGCCTATTCTCATGGAGCTACAGTTCAGTGGGGAGGACAGAATGCAAGATAATATAAAATATAGTCTTAAAATAAGAATGTATATTATAATACATAAGAATATATAATAATATGTTTTCTAAGAATGTAAGTAAAATATATACAACGTTAGATGGTGACTAAAGGGCAGGCGTAAGAAAGAAAGCAGGATATGGATGCTGGAAGAAGGCAAACTTCTAGACTGGTGGTCAAGAACTTGTTGAGATCACTTTGGAGTAAATATTTTTTTTTTAAAATGAATGTGCTAACAATACGATGATATGGGGGAAAGATTATTCTGGGCAGAGGGATCAACGACTACAAAGACCCTGAGATGAGAATGTGCCCAGAGTGTTCAGAGTACATCAAGGCAGCCAGTGGGTGAGGCATAGTGAGCGAAGGAGAGAGAAGTAGGAAATGAGATTGAAAGTATAACAGCACACCACACCACATCTGGCCTTTGAAACCATTGGAAGGATATTAACATTTATACTAAAATAAAAAGATATTAGAGAGTTTGAACAAAAGAGAAATATGATCAAGGGTGCATTAAAATAACTCTTGCTGTTAAGAATAGACGACAGATCCAGGGAGGCTTTTAAGAGACTGTTACAATAATACAGGAGAGAGACAAAAGCTTGGACAAACAGAGTCGGTAGGATAAGCATTTTTAACTGTGGCGACACAGAGGAAAGGATGAAGGTGTGGCAGGAAATAGCGCTCCCCCTGCCAGAGTCCACCTGCCACAAAGGGAGAAAGATATTCAGGTTATGTTCTAAACCCTTGCTCTATTCCCAGTGGGAAACACAAGGTCAGGCAAATTCTAGGTGCTTAACTTAGGTTGGTTAAATGTTGCAAAACAAAACAAAAAAAAGGAATGTGAAACCAAATTTGCATTTCATGGCTACTTCCTGCTACAGAACACTCTTCTCATGCTTTTGTCTTCAGTCATTTTCCCTTCTTCAGTTTATTTAAAAATTATCACCTTTAACATTTATTGATCTCCTAAGGAATCTTCAGTTTTCAATGACCTAGATTAAGTTAAACTGACACAACAGTAAAGATTTCAAGTAACTATTTTTTCTATCTAATACCTTCACAAACTGAAAGCACTATTATTGCCTTTAAAAAGCCTAATACTGATTGTAACTGAACGTAATTTTTTTTAGGGAACAACTCAATTCTTTATTGAAGACCTACAACCTTTTTTATGGGAACCAGAAAAATCTACATATTTTATATGGACAGGTAAGTCCGTCAAAGAAATACAATAGAGGTAATTCACAGAAAAAAATTCTGTAAAGATATAGAGGAGTCAGATTAAATAAGAGTCCATAAGCCAGCAGCACAAATGGTCTGGGAGAAACAGGTGAATCTTTAACATGATCGTGAATTGGTTTTTGTTTGTTTGTTTGTTTGTTTGTTTTTTAAAATGTATCACAAAATGTCAGTTCTGGAACATTGTTGACTTTCTAAGCATTTTGGGGGGATAAGAAAACATATTAAAATATCTTTAATGACATTTGCTTTCTACTTTAAAGACAGTACATTAATATCTTTTGAACCAAAATTCCATTAGAAATCTATCTTGATACTTTCTTACAAATGCACCAGGTTGTATATAGAAGGATGTTCACATTAACACCATTTGTAATGGAAAAAATTTTGAAGATACCTTAAGAATCTACCAATGGAGAATTGTTTGAATATATCATGACATATCTGTAACATAGTTTGAGCTGCTTGTTAAAATGAATGAATGTTAAAATGAATGTATAGTATGTCATAATGATAACGCATTTTAAAATGTTAGGGAAACAATTCAGGGAAGTCCTGGAACTAGAAAGCATTTTTTAGGGTGTAATTGGCGGAATAATGTAAACACTGGCCTCAGAACTTTCTTTCCCTTCCTTTCACCTTTCCTTCCATTCTTCTTCCTTCCATCTTTCCTTCCATCTTTCCTTCCATTTTCCTTCCTTCCTTCCTTCCTTCCTTCCTTCCCTTCCTTCCTTCCTTCCTTCCTTCCTTCCCTCTTCCTTCCTCCTTCCTTCCTTCCTTCCTTCCTTCCTTATTTGACTGCATCGTTCTCCATAAGTCTCTCCACTCAGTCTTGTACTTTAATGGAACTCACTTTCCATCTTTACAATATCTTCGTAGTCCTAGGGAACATTAGAATTTTCTAATTTTCCATTTTAAATCTTCAAATTTAATGGTACGACATTGACCTTAGGCTACCAGGATTTGGCTTACACCTGCAGTTGAGACAGAAAGAAAATGTACAGACCACTCTGGCCTTTACTAGTGAGCTTAACTAATTTCTTTATTTAAAAAGGGCCAAGTTTTAAATTATTTCAATATTGTCCTATATCTTAGATCTCTAATATATGTAATTTTAAAAATTATAAAATTTAGGAAAAGACAAAAACTTTAAGAAATAATTATTTATATTTTAATTTGATAGTTTCCACAAAATTCATGATGTTAAGAAGTTCGTTTTGTTTTGGAAAATGTTTGAATGCCTTTTCGACATCTGTGAATCAGTCAATGCTCAATTTACAAGACAAAAGTCACTTAATTTTTTTAAATAAAGTCTCATATCTTATATAATGTTTAAAAATTATACTAAGTAAAATATACAGTGAGAATATCAGAGTGCTTAATCTTTACTCACTGGTCAATAAATTTAGAATCCAGAATTTCCCTAATCTTCTGACTTAGTTACAATAATGGACACTGTTAAAAAGGGCAGTCCATGCAGGATAACATGTAGCTTCTTTAATCTCTGATTAATTAATTAAACAAATATTTATTGTCTACCAAGTGTTAGACACTGTTCTAAAAACGAGATATGGCAATAAAAAAAAAACAAAAAAACAGACAAAATGTGCTGCCATCGTGCAGCTTACATTCTAGTAAGGAATATGTCTTTTTTTAGTAGACAGACAAGAAACAGAAGTGAAATGTATAGTATGTCAGATGGTGAACAGCCAAATGAAGAAGTGGGCTCAGGACTCTAAGTGGGATAGAGGAAGAGGAATATTTGCCCAAAGACTGAAAGATGTGAGCAAACTTTGCAGAAGTTTGTAGGACGTGCATTCTGACAGAGACAGCAGCCTGAATAAAGGTTCTGAACCTGGCTCGAGTAATTGAGGATTAGTGGGAAGTCAGTGTGACAGGAACCTTATGAGAATGGGGATTAGGGGACAATAAAGCTAGAGCGATAACTGAGAAAGGGAAGGCACCAAAGCGTGTAAGGTCTTGCAGATCATTTGTGGAGACTTTTGCTTGTACTTGCAATGAAATAGAAAGCCACTGGAGAGTTTTGACTGTAACAGTGACATTATCTAAAAGTGTTTATTATAGAACTAGCTACTGGGAACATACGGAGGGGCAAGAGAAAAATGAAGTAGACCAGAAAGAAACTGGATTATTACAATAATCCAGGCTAATAATGACAACGGTATGGACCATATTCATGGTTGTAGATGTAATAAGTATGGCCATATTAAGGATATATTTTTAAGGTAGAGCTAATAGGATTTGTTAATGCATTGGATGTTGCATATGAAAGAAAGGTTAATGGTGACTGTAAAATTCTTGGCCTAAGCAACTGGAAGGACGGGAGTGCCTACTTACCAAGATAGGAATGACTGGGAGAGGAAAATACTTATAGAAGGACTATCAAGAGTTGGTTAGAACAGATTAAGTTTGATGTCAAGTAGGCAGTTTGACAACTGGAGTTCAGTGGGGAGGTTTGACCTGGAAATATAAAGTTGGGAATTATTTGTTTAGAGATGGAATATAAGGATTCTTAAGGTCATCAAGTATATTGATATAGATCTAGAAGACAGATCTAAGGATGGATCTCACTTAATCCTCTAGCAACTATATGAAGTAGATGTCCAAGATTGGGACAATGAAATTAATAAGTATAAGGCTTCAAGGATAATTATTTAATCTCTAAAGAGATTTTTTCTGAAATTAGAAAATATTCTAATATTCTTTACCTGAGAAAAGCATTGCCTGGTAATAGAGTATTTCTTTTTGAAAGCAAGAATTAGATAACCTCAGAAGAGCAGTTATTATTTAAATTTTTGATGTAAGAGATTAATTGAAGTATAATTAAGCAAATGAAGGTTGTTATACATCAATAATTGAAATGTATCTGCATTATGTACTGCCATTTCAAAGAACAAATTATGTTTGGTTATTAAAAACAACTGATTGGTGACCTGACCTCTCAGTAATCTAAAATGTGAACTCAAAAGCGGGAGAAAGGGCAAAACTCTGATTCAGGAGTGACTCCAAAGCAGGTTTATCAGCCAAAGAAATAATATGCGATAATATTCATTGAACATGTATTAAATACCAGGTCCTATGAATCAGAAACTATTATGATGTTCATTCTTCAGAAGAAGCAACCCAGGTTTAAAGGCATTCAGACACTTGCTCAAAGTCACACAGCTAGGAATGGCAGACTCAGAGTTCAAACATAGGTGTCTGATTCCAGAGTCTGGATTTTTCATTACACTCTCAAATAAGAACTGAGTCACTTATGTTTTGTAATAATTGATTTTTCATAATAACAGTAGTCATTAGATGGTTGAAATATAACACTTCTTAGTTTATTTTCCAAATTACCTATAAAGATCATACATTAATAACAGAAAGTCTTTTACATATACAGAGGAAAACAGATTAAAAAATAATTTCTATGAGAATGTACTTTGTTATTAATATTTACATCCACTGAATAAGTCTTCAATATATGTTTGCTAATTTTTCTTTGTGTGGAGTGGTCTTCTTTTGTTACAGTATTTCCAATATAAAAGAAATTATTCAAATGTTATTGATTATTTGAGACTATCATTTCTGTTTTATATTTTTACTATTTTCTGTTTTATATTTTACTATTTTCACATACATTATTTTACTCATTAAACTTTGCATAATAACTTTGTGAGTTAAATTTTTCCTATACAGAAATGAGAAAAGAGCCACTAAATCTCTCAACAACTGTTCTCTAATTTCTAACTTTGTACAAGTTTCAATTCTACTTTAATTTTAAGTTAAACAGAATTAGAGAATTAAAATTCCACTTAACTGAAGAATCATAGAGTTCAGAAAGCATTTTAACATACTGCGTCCTCTGGTGAGTATGTCATTACCATTATGACTTACTCACTTCACTGGTTATAGCTGTTTTCAAAAATAAAAGAGTATTTCAAAAATAGCATTAATTTATTGGTAAATTGGAAAGCCAAATGATCCTACTTGGAAATTTACTTTTTTATCTATTAGGATGTCTTGCAGATTCAATTTCTATATCTTCAGTTAAAACATTTACATTCTATAAATAATACAAAAACAATGGTTGAAATAAATGGTTTCTTCTCTAGACTGAAGATGGTAAACTAATTGTTGAAGGAATGTTGGACATTTTCTGGGGAGTAAAACGGCCTATACAGCTGAAAATACAAGATGAGAAGCAAATCCCTTCTTTTACTGTGTTGAACTCACCAGATGTCTTTTCCAAAAGGTAATTAAGCTCTTTCATCTTTTAATTCTTTACAAGATGATCTTCATATTTACCTTTATCACATGCTCTGTTAAAGATGGGAGCTCAATTAAGTGTTTATACACAATCTCACTTAATCCTCTAGCAACTATATGAAGTAGGTGTCCAGAAACCAGGACTCTGAGAAGTTAGGTGATTCAAACTAGATACTCAATCACCATGTAGCAGAACTGGACTGAACCTCAGGTCTATGGGCTCCAGAGCCCATGCTCTTGACCTTTTTATTGTATTGCCTCTCTCCTGGAATACTGCATTCCTTCATTGGGAAAGATAAAATGTAAAGGCAAGATTTCATTAGCCCAGCCTGATCGTCAAAAAAAAGGGGGATGGGGAGATAAAATTTAAATTTTTCTTCTTGGAATAAAGGGCTCTTCCTGCTTTCTGAAGACTTAATTATCCTCCACTTGATTGTCCTGATCCTGTTCAAAAAGGCACAGCAAAGTGTATTTGAAGCTCAATAAATGTAACACACACACACACACACACACACACGCACACACACACAGAAAACCAGTTCTCTGTGTCGGTTTATGCAACTGTACCTTGAATATACAAGTTGGGCTGATTTTTCATTATCTTTTACAATTTTTAGAAAAACTAATAAATATTCCCAGAAGCAATTATATGTATAATTTCTTTTACTGTTTTCATCCTCCCTCTCTCCCTTCCTCTCATCCTCTTTAATCCTTGAGTATCCAACTCATCTCCATTTATGTATACATAAAGGTTACCAAGCCTTCGCTTCATCCATCCTCCCATTTATAACTAGATAGGCTGGAGTTCTAGCAGAGAAGAAGATGGAGAGAGAGCTGCCAAGACCAGCCAACAAGGCAATAATGATGCTTTTCTGCATATGATAGCAGATTGGTATCCTCATGATGCACCTCCCATGGATTCCATTTGCGTTTTTCATTGTTTATCAGAACATTGCTGTTAATCAAACAGGAATAATCTCCTTTAGGTTAAAGTTAAGAAAGAATTACCTAGAAAATGTTGCTTGCCCTTTACCACAGTAACAAGACTTATAGGAGAAAGTCTGAATGCATACTTGTTATGTATCAGATCTTTCTGGTGGGTAAGAATTGTCAGAAAAAACATCCCACTCCTGTCTCTCTCACATACAATGGCAATATTAGATTCGGTTATGATTAATTAGCCAAGAATCCTTCTTGGGAACCAGCTTAACACTCAGCAGGAAAGTACAGCATAATTTGGAATGGCTATCCCCTTGCTGCTGGTTTCCAGTGGGGTGCACAGTCACCTAAAGTACTAAGATTTGTTTCAATCCAATCCTAGACACCCTCACTCTAGTTGCCACCATTAAGGTGGCATTTATTTAAATTCTAAGCCTCAAATGAAATTGTGTAAAGAAATGGACTGTTCACTCACTCTGTAAAATATCTCTCACGTTCCCTTTTCAATACTGGGTTTCTATGAGCAGAACTTATACCTGTGCTCTGACAGGATCATAGATTGATATCTCCATTGGGTTGATGTGGAGTAAAGGAAGTGGAAGTTGTGTACTCAGCTGCAGGAAGGGCTGTCATCTTGTGTCTTTCTGTTCACCTTTTGAGAGAATCATCAGTTTGTCATGCTAGTTTGTTTTAATTATCTTTGAAATGAGTCACACTGAGTCAGCTTAATGGGACTGGTAGAAGCTTGAAAATAAACCAGTCTGTCTTAGCTGTGACCATTTATGATCCTTTATGGATTTGATTCTATGGGCAGTGCTTTGATCTCTTATATCTGATCCAAGTATTTGCTTTTGGAAATTTTTCATTAAGGAAAAAAAAAAAAAGGAGAAGAAAAAAAAGGAAACAGCCTTATTGAGATTATGTTTGCTGCACCAGTTTTCATTTCTGTTTTTAATGTCTTTCCAAAGTCATGGCAGAATGAAATAAAGAGTGGAAACTGGACAGGTGTACATTTCAATAATATCAATAGTGTTTGTTCTTTCCTACAATATGGATAGAGAAGTGACTGCATTCTATTTGTCAAATTTCTACCTCCTTTTTCTTTTGCAACTCAATAGAAAACCTCCTCACAATTTAAATTTGCTAATGATATATACATTTCTGAAGCTTGGTCTTGTGCTTAGGCAAGTTGAACTATTGGATATTCCATAAAGTTCTAACCAGTTTTCTATGGAAAACTCTGAGTAACTGCCCTCAGAGTTGTATGTGGACAGTTGTATGTGGCGATACTTCAAATTATAAAGTCCAAAGCTGAAAATTGGTGTAGTTTCCTCAGATGGCAGGGAGGAAAAGGGGCTAAACACTTTACGTATTGAGCCATGTTTGTCTCCCTGTATTTTTGTGACACCATTAAGCTGTGAGAAAATGAGGATAGGTATCTAGTCTGCCAGTGTTTCTAAGAATTTATAGGCATTCTCATCTCCCCCATATAAAATAGCATTAGGCTTGTTCTTTGCAGATTACATGATACTATATATAGAGAACCCTAAAGATTCCACCAAAACACTATTAGAACTGTTCAATGAATACAGTAAAGTAGCAGGATACAAAATTAATATTCAGAAGTCAATGGCATTTTATACACCAATGGAGAACTTTCAGAAAGAGAAATTAAGAAAACAATCCTATTTACAGTTGTATCAAAAACAGTAAAATATCTGGCAATCAAATTAATCAAGGAGGTAAAAGACCTCTTCTCAGAAAATTATAAGTCATTGAAAAAAGAAACTGAAGAAAATGCAAATAAATGGAAGCATATACCATACTCATAGGTAGGAGGAATCAACATCATTAAAATGGCTATACTACCCAAAGAAATTTATAGACTCAATGCAATTCATTTCAAAATACCAATGGCATTTTTCGGAGAGCTAGAACAAATAATCTTAAAATTTATATGGAACCATAAAAGACCCAGAATAGCCACAGCAATCTTGAAAAAGAAGAACAAAGTTGGAGTTATCGCACTACCTGATATCAAACTATACTACAAGGCTATAGTAATCAGAACAGCATGGTACTGGCATAAAAACAGATACATTGATCAATGGAACAGAATAGAGAGCCCAGAAATAAATCTATGCCTATACGCTCACTTAATATATGACAAAGGAGGCAAGAATATACAATGGGATAAAGACAGTCTCTTTACCCCAGTAAATAGTGTTGGGAAAATTGGACAGATACATGCAAAAGAAAAAAAAAAGAAGCTGGACCACTTTCTTATAATGTATATAAGAATAGACTAAAAATGGATTAAAGACTTAAATGTAAGACCCAAAACCATAAAAATTCTAGAAGAAAACATAGGCAGTGAACTCTCTGATATTACTACTAGTAATTTCTTTTCAGACATATCTTCTCAGGCAACAGAAACAAAAGGAAAAATAAACAAATGAGACTACATCGAACTAAAAAGTTTTTGCACAGCAAAGAAAACCATCAACAAAACAAAAAGACAATCAATTGAATGGGAGAAGATATTTGCTTATGATATATCTGATAAGAGGTTAATATAAAGAATATAAAGAATAAGTAAAAGAAGTATTTAAAACACATGTTGACCACTCTGGTATAAGTATTATTTTAATAACATTATAAAATTCTTATAAATTAGGGTGATATACCTACCTACAGAGGCCCACAGTATTAATAAAAATTCCATACATCTGAATGCCATCATAGATCTCATTATGAATGAAGTTGATGTCACTTACGAGATTTATTATTTTTCAGCAGAATGACACGCTGGGGAGAATTTGATGATCTTCATCATATTAGTGAACTGGACAGGACCCAGTTTCCAACATCTAAAGCGATAAAGTCCCAGGAAGGTCAGTGTCAAACTGTTATTAAGGAGGAGACTTTAAAGCATGAATCATGAATGTTTATCTGAAAGTTAACATTTTACACACTGCTACATAATAAACTCTTATTTTACACTTTTTAAAAAAAGGGTCTTAAAAGCACGTTAACTGAAGTTGCTATAATTCTGGTATAATGTTTAAGAAACTTACTTTGCTATATAAAGATATGATGATTTATAAAAATTACATCAAGTCCTTTAAATTTATTAGATTAGAGAGAACTAATGGTTTGAATAAAGTTCGTGTTCATAAAATTGTTCAGTGTTTTCCCCAAGAATAGGTATCATTTATTATACTTAGTAGCTTTTTATGTTAGGCCATGCCTCTTAGAGTGAATTCCACATCTTTTTAGAAGTCAAACATTTCAGTTAGTAGATATATATATATATATATAACATTGCTTCTGAGAAAGAAGCAGATACATTGGAGTCACTGTTTATATTTGATAGAGTTGTTTCAAGCATTTATTTGAAAAAGAGAGAAAGCTACTTTAACATCAAATGAGTTCATATCAAACTTGGCAAACCAATGGAAATGCCAGCTCTTATGACATGTGACATCAGCAGTCATAATAATAATAATGATGTGATAGTAATGATATTAATAGCTGTCATTTACTGAGACTCACTCTATTAAGTGTCAGGCATGATATCTTATCTTTTCCATGGATTTTGTTTTTCATACAATATATAGAGATCCAAGGAGCTGATGACTGAGGCCGGGACCAGGTTCATATTCCTGGGTGGTGATATTACTAAGCTGGCTTCGGACCGAACAAGGGTTCCTGTTGGCATTACCTTCATGACTACTAACAACTTCCAATTTTTATTTATTTATTTTTTAAACCATTCTCAATTCAGCTAACTCTGCTGTCACTATAAGTACCTAGATTGTATAACAAACATAATGTTCCTTCCAGGATTTTCTTATCTTTGTCTTATGGCCTCTTGACATCTTTTATATAAGGATTCTTCCAATTAGCCCCTTGAAAATATTCATCTGAACCCAGGAGAGTTCCAATATCTTGACACCAAAGGTACCATTAAAATCTATTTGTATTTAAACACCAGTGCTAGAGAAAGGTGAAATATCTCATGACTATTTAATGATACTCTAATTGTAATAGAAAAATATTTAAAATACCAAGGTAAAATGGAACACAAATGCCACCAGACAATCCTGTTCTTAAATAAGAACATTGCTATTTCCTTACTGTTTAAAGGCATTAGAGTCAATTGCTTAGCTATATATTTACTTATTACATATACAGATTCTCCTAGAATGCAGAGGTGGGCAGCTAAATGATATGCGCTTATCATCTTTATTCTTCCCAGATTATTTATCTTATCATAGTAGCACCCTGAAGCCCCATGCAGATGAAGAGCTAGAATCCCCATTGCTCTATAGAACCATGAGCGAAGCAACGCTGGTAAGAAAAAGGATGAAACCTCCAATGATGGACAGAAAAGACAGACGGAACCATAGGGCTTCTATTAATGGACACTTTTATGACCATGAAGTGAGTTACAATTCCACTGGTGCTATTTAAAATAGTGTTGTCTATTATGCTAACAGTAGCACTCAATTCAACTTATAATTAAAAATAGTAAGAATAACAATAGTAGCAATATATCTAATGTTTATTGGATATTCTCTACATATTAGTTATTAAACTGTTTTAAATTGATTTTTGATGAATTATCTCATTAATTACTAAAACGATGCTATAAAGTAGGTACCATTATTTTTCCTGCTTTACATATGAGTTAATTGAGGTTCACAGAGGTTAAGCAATTTGTCTGAGGTCACACTGCTTTTAAATAGTAGCTTTGGACTTGAGCTCAGCTTTGTCTGACTCCAGAACCCAAATTCTTAGCCATCATAATGAATCAACTCTAAATGGCAGGTCCTATGCCAAGCACTGGAAATATAAAAATGAGTCAGTTGATGCCTCTGCCAGCAATGAGCTCAGGACATGAGCAAAGAAACCAATATATTGACAAATGGCATTAGAATAATGTAACTGCTACAATAGAGAATGGTTCTACATTTGAACATTAACAATGAAATTTGAAAAAATCAGCCATAGTCCTATTTATTCCAATAAATTAAATTTCTAATTTTGCCTTGTTCCCTGACAGGTCTTGGACATAATGTATTATACACACACACACACACACACACACACACACACACACAATATATATTACATATTATATTATATATACATACATATATGTGTCATTTTTTATTCAATTATAGTTGTAGTCTAGACATAATTTGTATCCTGATTCTTCACTTAAATTTACACATGCCTTTACATAGTATTTTGCTTTAGAAAATATATTATTTTTCTAAAACAAATATTTTTTATGTCATGTACTTTAGCAACCATTTACCTATTCATTGAATAAATACTTTAAAAGCACTTTGTACCAGGCACCATTCTGAGCCCTTTAATAAAAATATTAACTCATTTCTCTTAAGCTTTTTCCTGTAGGGACTTTTACCTTATTCCATCTTCCACACCATGAGGGTATCACTACTGTGCTGTTGGAGATTGGTAGGGACAAACCTCCCTTCTAAATTCCTTGTTCAAATTAGACATTTTTCTGGTTCAAGAATTATCCTCCTGGACATAAAATAACATTGACAGTTCCCCCGTGGTTGTCCAACTACCAATTGTCCTGGTTTCTTCTTCTCCTCAGAATTATGTTGTGTGTGGTTACCTTGTGAGGTGATTTGTGTTAAATAAGGCTGTGAAAGCCACATTGTTTTAAATGAGTGGCTTCCAGACTAATACCCGGTGCTAAGAATGAAATTGGCACTAAGTTGGCAGTGTAGCATCATGGCTAAATGGTTCAGTATTTGAGTGCTACAGCTTGATGAACTGATTTCAAATTCTTGCTGAGCAAAGTTAAAAATTTATTCAATCTCTTAGCCTTAGTTCTTTCATTCTTCTTACTTTACAAAGTTGTTAATAGGATTAAATGAAATAAGATGAATTCAGCACAGTGCCTGGCACAAAGGAAGAACTCAATTTACATTAATTTTATTGTTGCTGATTGAAAGAGATCAAGCTGGGACTACATATATTTTATACAAATGTCATTCACTGAAATTTGATAACTAGCAAAACAGAAAATCAAAGGAAACTCAAAAGCCGAAAGCCCTCTGTCAACAGGTATGCAATTATCAGCATCTAGAAACTTAAACATAGTTTTTAAATATGGTTTTATATCACAAAACCTCTTGATAGTGCCAATATTGTTAGAACATGGATAACACCTATATTAGAGGCTTACATTGTGATATTTGTAGATAAATTATAGATATGACTTGACCTGTGGTACAGTTCTATCCATGTAATAAAAAATAACTTTATAACAAGGTTCTATTATGTGTTTTGACCAACAAAACTGATGTAAAGAATGCCGTTTTAAATAAAACTCTGAAAAACATGATTCCAAATTCATCATATGTTGGCACATTAGAAGATCTCTTGGAGATCACCTAGTCTTACTCTCTTATAAATGAAATCACTGAGGCCTCTTTAGGTCTCAATGTTGAGTTGACAAAGTTGGAGTTAATAGACAGTAGATTCTAGGTCTTCTGAATCCTAATGTAGTGCTATTGACAAACACCATGAAAATATCAAACCACATGTCTAATATATCCTCGCCTTAGTGCAAAATGCACATATGGTTCTCTAGGACTCCATAGAACTCATAAGCACTGCTCATAAGTGTCATAGCGACTCATCTATGCCTTATCATGTCCACAAACATTGAATTTTTTCATACTTAACAAAACTTAATTCTTAAACTTAATTTTCTGAAAACATTTTCATAAGCAGATTTTTACTTACGCAAATATGTGCACATATATATACTTAAATGTTTATTTATTGATCTCCCAACATAGAGCTTATCTATCTAACATTCCATTAAGCTACCCCAAAACCCACTCATCTCCATTTCTTCTGAACCCACCCCATTTTTACAGTCTTTGAACACTTGAAGATCACACATATAAATGAGATATATGGAAATAAATTTTATTTAATGTCCTTTTTTATTTTAAAATAAACATTTATGCCATTCTTCTTACAATCTGCTACCTAATGAGTGAGAATTTTTTCTTTTTCACGCTCTGGCACACATAAAGTCATATTTCTTCTGAGAGTCATAAGTTACACATACGCCATCAATTACCCACCTTGTGAATCTTTACTCACTATTTTTTTTTTAATTTGAACATATATTATTTGTATTATAGGACAAAATTAATTTTGTCTACTTACGGTTGTTTTAAGGATTAAATTAGTATTTATTTATACGGGACTTAGAATAGATGTTGGCACATAATTAGGACTATGTTAAATTAATAATTACTTGAGAATTCTATGTCATTCTTTGTAATAATATCGTTATGTTTAGGAATTACATATTCTGCCTAATAACCACTAATTTACTTACATGTTGATTTGTCTAAATAGATTGATCAGCTCTTGCTAAGCACTCAATCATCTTAATCTGGGTAGACATGTAACCAGGAAACATGTACAAGTTAGGGAAATCCTAGCTGAACAAATATTATTGGCCAGCTTTTTCTAAAGTATGTTTCATTGGTTATTAACAAGTATATTTAAAAGGTATAGTATTTATTTTAAAATACGAATAATGATCAAATTAAGAGTGAACAATCCATAGTTTTATGTTGGATGTGAGTTTTTTTATATATATTACTAACCCCCATGAGAGATGTCTCAGATATCTCTGACCATGGAAACATTTTACCAAGTATCACCTGGAAGGTAGACTCTTGATTAGAGCAACTTGTGGGAAATATTGTACTAGAGCTTCAACTGATAGCACTTTTACCCAAACCCTCAGGTGAGATACAGGCTGAACCATAACACTGGACCATTTCTGACCAACCAAAAAAAAGAGTGATTTCATATAGTTCAAACTAAAAAAAATTTAGAACAATTATTTCCAAGCAAGAGGAAGATATGGCATGTGAATTTAAAAAAAACCTATTCACATTACGTTTTATTTGTGGTTAGTTACAATAGTTAACTTATTTTGAAATCTTAAACTATACTAAACTATACTAGTAAAAATGTTTTGAACATTCTCAAGTAATGTTTTACCTAATTTACTCTAGAAACAATATGAGGCTGCTTAAAAGGAGACACAATATTCAAGAACAACAAAGAAAGCAAAAACAAGAAAACAAGTTTTTTAAATTGGTGACCTTGGATTCTTTGGCCTAAAGAAGGCCAGTTTCAAGATATTGACTGTTGTTAATTTGAAGTAATTTTAAGGACTAGTATGACGATCTTTTTTTTTTTTCTCTGTAGACATCAATTTTTACCCCAGCCTTTGGATCAGAAACTAAAGTCAGAATAAACAGTAACATGAAAACCGAAGAAGTAATAAAGCAACTTCTCCAAAAATTTAAGGTAATTTTTATTGCCGAACTGAGCTATACATATCTTATATATAATTTAATTGTAGACACATAAATGCTCTCTTCCAAAAAAGACCTATGAATATGTAAACCTAAATTAAATGTTTAGTTCTGAAGAATTATTTACTAAATATGACACCTTTTACTAATTGTGCTATGAGAAAGTACATTATTCCCCGAGAGCAGAGAAGGTTTTATGTCTGATAGTAAAAAATGAAAGTGAGGAAATGAATACATAATTTGAGTCTAGTTAGCTTAGAAAACATCATATGACAACAAAGAATTCATGTCTGTTCATTTTTTCCCACCTACAGATTGAAAACAGTGCCCAGGACTTTGCACTTTACATTATTTTTGCAACAGGAGGTAAGAAAGCTTGATCACTCTTTTTACAGAACTCCAGTGTGTTAGTTTTCTGCCCATAGGGAAGACAGAAGAGCAGTTTACCTCATTCTGTAGAAGAAAGAGAGAGAAGGAAAGAGGAAAAGAGGTGAAGGTGTTTTAGAAGAACTAAAGAAACCATAGTATCCTAGAAGAGTCTATAATACAAAAGAGTTTGCTTGTTGACCAACATTCAGTTATCTGAATGGTGATCAGAGCCCTTGAGAATCTATGAAAATTCCCAGGAATTGTTAAGCATTTAAGTCATGTTGACCTCTGTGCTCTAGCTCTTACTAGAGTCACGATTGCATTGCATTTTTCTCTGATCTTGTTAATATTATCTTTCTTAGCAGAGAATCTGACACATTATAGGAGTGTTAACTCTTCCTCAGTAGAGAAACATACTCAGATGTTGGTGGTAGGGAGTAAAAGGTTAGAAGTAGAGCATTGAGAAGGTGTTATATGTGGGGTAGCTAGGAGCAGGGAGTGAAAGAGATTAGAGAAAACCTAAGGTGATACTAAAATTTTTGAAAACTCAAAATTGAAAAAATTTACATGTTAAATTGCAGAAGTATTCCAGGTTACAATTTAAGTGTCAAATTGTTAAACCAGAAATGAATAGAATAAAATGTACATTTCGATGTCATAATAACTATAAGAAAATGAAAACTGCATCTCCAAACATACACAGAAATAAAGTCCTTATAATTTAAAGGCTTAAATTTAAGAAGTATATATATATTTTTTTGAAAAGTCCAAGGATAGATAGATATATATATATATATATTCATATTCTAGTTTAGGAAAAAATTAAAAGGTATAAAATAAAAGGTAGAAACATTGGACTATGTAAAATGTTAACAAATATAAACAATAGATTATGAAGAATATCAGAAAAAATATTAGTGCCTAACATATCAAAGAGTTCTTACAAAATAATAACAAAATGACAACCAATTCAATAAAACTAAAAAGAAGTATGGTAAAGCAATTCAAAGGATAAAACATTAAAATGACCAGTAAATATTTTTAGGAAAAGTCTTAAACTCAAGTAAATACAAATATTCACGAGAATCCAGTAGTCAAGGAAATGCAAATTTAGTCCAAAATGCAATATTATCTCACACTTAACGGACTGGCAAAAATTTTTAAATGATTCTACCTATGACTGGTATAGATAAAGGTGAAGGGTAATTTCATGCAATTCTGGTGAAAATATGACTGTCTTTGCTTTTTCAGAACTCATCTAGCAGTATTTATTAAAATTTACAGCATACACACAGGCTTTATCCAGCAATCCCACTGGCGAGAATTTTTATTTCACAAAAATAAGAAGACTAATACCTACAGATTTATGTGCAAGGCTGTTTATAATGACAAAAAGCTAAAGACAAAGTTACCAATCATAGAGGAATGGTTGAATAAGTGATTATTACTCAGGCATTAAATAGAACGAGCTAGATTTATACCAGCTGAATGGAGGAAATTTTATAACATATATTTAATGAAAAACTGCAAGATGCCTAAAAATATATATCTATGATCCTATCTTTGTAAAAGAATTATATATCCCTATTTAAATATGTGGTATGTATGATTACATGATCAGGGAGAAAGGTATGGAATGATAAATATCAAGCCCTTAACATAAATAACCTGGTTAGAGCGTTGGGGATACGCAGAAAAGAGGATGGGAAAGTGAAAGAATGCAGAAGCAAAAAACCCACTAAATTATGATATTAAAAAAATATGTCTACAATAAAAATAGCGAGTTATGTATTACCATCTTTATGTATTGTGTGTTTGTGCGCATAAAGAGATATATGAAGGGATGGCCACTCAATGCATAATGCTGATTACCTCAGAGTTCTGGGATTCTAGTGATTTTTCCTTTCTGCCTTACACTTTTCTTCATAGTTTCAATTTCAATAGTGTGTGTGTATATGTGTGTGTATGTGTGTAACTTTATTGAGGAATAATTGGGAATAATTGACAAATATAATTGTATATATTTAAAATATACAACATGATGATTTTGTATACATACATTGTAGAATGATTACCAAGATAAAGATAATTAACACATTCATCACTTCACGTAGTTAACTTTTTTTCATGCGGTAAGTAAGAATGCTTAAGATTTACTCTCACCAACTTTTAAGTGTACAATACTATATTATTAACTATAGTCACTATTGTATACATTAGATCCTCAGAATTTATTTTTCTAATAACTGAAAATGTGTACCCTTTGACTTAGATCACCTCATTTTTTCTCCCCAAAGCATGTGTTATTTTTTATAATCGGATAAAATGTCTATTTTCACCATAAAAATGTAGTTCTTTAAAAGTTTACCTGTGAGAATCATGTTTTAATTCATATTTTGTATCAAAATTTCTCACATATAAAATCAAGAACTGAAGATAATCACAACTAGGATCTTTTGGGGACCAGGAACAGAGAAAAGAATGCAGCATATAGCACCTGTCTGGGTAATAATCTGGAAAGTAAAGATAGGTCTATTTTAACACTTTATATCTATTAAGCCTATGACCTATCACAGTGTTTCTCAAATTATAGTGTACTTCAGAATTATGTGGAGATTTCTTCTAAAATACAGATTCCCAAGCCCTTTCAGATCTGGAGACAGTCTAAGAATATGTATTTCTAATAATTATCCCAGGTATTATGAAGCAAAATTGTGAAGCAAGAAACCTTGCTCTATAATACCAAGAGTAGAACAAACTAAAGATGCAAAACTAAGTTAACATAAGATGTAGAGATCAAAAGAAGATCTAGTGGGTTAATAAGAGGAGCTAAATTATTGAGGTTCCCATTTCTTCAGTAATGGTAGCGGAATTAAAGCAATGAACTCCAACTTTGTGGATACAGGAATGGATAATGTCACTTCAATTGTGGAGTGGGTGGCTTTTGTGTTCTAGATCCTCTCGTGACTTTTTTCCTGGGGTAAGTCCAGCCCAGGAAATGAGAACAGTTCTGAATCTCGGAATTTTTAAGAGCCCAAGGGAATTTATTTCATAGATAGATGATAATGTAGAAAAGACTAGTCTACTCTTCCCTCTTTAGTCTATTTCAACATAATGAACAGATTGTTCTTTAACAACATAAGTCAGACCCTGTCACACCTCTTCTCAAATCCTCCAATGGTCTCTCTTCTCACAGTAAAGCCAGAGTCTTTATACCCATTCTTTCTTTATTTCATCTTTTGCTAACCCTCCCCTTATCTTCTTCATGCTAGCTACTCTGGATCCTTGCTGCTTTCGATAGCATTAGGCATGCCCTGGCCTCACCTACGCTTTACTTGTTTACTTACTCTGTTTAGAACACACTTCCCCCAGATAGCTTTGTGGTTCCATCCCTCATCGCCTTCAAGTCTTTACTCAAATGTTACTTGTTCAGCGAGGCCTTCCTCAGCCACCCCATTAATAATTGCAAACTGCAATTATTATACACACACATTCACACATACACATACTTTCTGTTCCCCTTTCTTGTTTCATTTTTCTTCTGAATACTTATCACTAACATATGGCATACTTTATTGATTTATCTTCCTTATCATTTGTCTCTTCCAGTAGAATGAAAGGAAGTGATTTTATTCTTTTCTGTTCTGTAGTTTACTCAGCAACTATACAACAATATCTGACACATAGTAAGAACTCAAAAAATATTTAGGGAAAGAAGGAGGAAAAAAAGATGAATATAAGAGCACTAGCTTCATTCCAGTAAAAAACAAAATCACAGATGTGAAACTACTTTGACAGAAAGTTGGAAGTGCTTTTGTGATTAGGAGTATTTATATTAAAACTGCTGGAAATTGGATGTTCTAGTAATATACCAAATTGGAAGTTATTTTCTTTCTTATCTCATTATCATGGCTGAATAGATTAAGCCCCCAGATGAATGATGTAATAAAAATACCCCAATATCAAAAAATTCTGTATATATTTTTAAGGAAGTGCCACAGATTTGATGTGATGTGAGAAAGAAAGGAAGAATTGAAGATAATTACAAAGTTTCAGACCTACACTACTAGAAAGATTTGGAATTACATTTACTGAACTAGGAAGGAATCAATAAATATTTGTTAAATGAATGAATGAAAAATTATAAAGAAATTTTGTGGTGTGTTGCTTGATAAAAGGCATAAATGAAACTGGAGATTTGTCTGCACATCCTAGCCAAAAGCAAGGTTGAATTTTCTGAGATACAAAGTCAAACCTTGAGAGATAACAAGAGAAAGAAATCCATTTTTAGATCATTTAAAGATTTTCATTGCAATTTAACTTTTTTGAATGTGTGCCTCCTATGGTATATTCTTTTTAAGATTTTTTTTTTAAAGCATGCTAAAAATATATGCATGGATAAATTATCTTTTTTCTTTTTCTCTAGTACAGACTCCTGGCAAAGTTCATTCTTGTTTTCATTTGCAGAGCAGAGACGGCTAAAGAAGACAGACATTCCACTACTGCATAGGCTCATACAGGGACCGTCCAAAAAGAATGCTCGCATTTTCCTCATGGATAAAGATACAGAAGAAATTAGCAGTGATGTATGAATACTATCACCTGAATCTGTCTTTGCTTCCTCCTGACTCAGAAACTTCTCACATAAATGTTCTGCTTCCTTTTTGTGTATGTGTGTGTGTGTGTTTTTTTTTTTCAGGTAGCCCAGTACATTAATTTTCATTTTTCTCTCTTGGAATCCATACTTCAAAGATTAAATGAAGAAGAGAAAAGAGAAATTCAAAGAACAATAACAAAGTAAGTCAAGAGCATGCACTCTAGGTGCTTGCTTCTTTAATAGGTTCAATGCACAATATATGTTCAATTTTTAATACTATTTCTCTCCTTTTCATTTTCAGATTCAATACAGAAAAGGCTATTATACTGAAATATCTCCAGAGTAAACAGATAGTAAAAACAGAGACGACAGTTTAGCAGTACAGGCCGCTATTGCTAAACCACTTCAACAAAATTAGATGTTACTATTTGATGAGTACATACATTCTATATTTGCATTCATACAAATATATATGAACTTGAATCTGTAAAATATTGAATGTTGAAAATGTTTATCTCTCTTCGAGGTGATGAGGTTAACTAGAATTCACAATTGGACTGAAATTAACTTGAATTTAGTTTCAGTAACTGAAATAAGTTTGGATACTATGTATTCCGAATAGTTTTTATAGTGAAACACTCAGAAAACTTGAATTTAAATGACATCTCTAGATATCATGAAGTTTAAATTTCTTTTAGTTTGAACTGTCAGGAGAACTGGAATATCATCAATCAATTCTCAGAAATGATTCAGAAGTAAAAGCTGCAAGCTCTTGAAATAAAACAGAAGCACATTCTTACACCCTCCAAGGAATCTGATGGTGACAGTGTTTTACAGCTCCTTAAAACTCTAACATTTTCATAACATCTAGAGCTGTCTTTATATGGGTAGGTGACTTTTGGCTATCTGTAACATCAGAGCTATCTGTCCTTTGGGAAGGAAAAGATTACAAACTCTGTTAAGAAATCCAAACTGTAATTTCCTCAACCACGCCCTTCTTTTTGCTCTGTTCGCTGACGACTTTCATTCTTAAGCTTTTTTTCTTTTAGGTCATTTGAACTAGTGTTCTTTATTTTTCCAGACAAATATCACACGGAGACTTAATATATTTAATTAGCTAGGCCAAGATTTAACTCTCAATAACCATTGTTACTGAGTGACTACCCAAGATAATGCAGAGCTATAGTAGCTGAAGCTAGGCAAGGAATGCAGAGTGCTGCCCTTTTTCTGCAAGACATCCCATTCTACAAGATAATGCTCGAAGTACTTACAAGTCTGCTTGTACCAATGTGGGAAAAAAAAAAAAATACTGAGAATGCTTCAAGCATCATCTATGATTTTATTTATGAACTCTATATTAAAATGGAGTTGTATACAGCTTTCTTCCATTCTCTAAACTACTTCTATTTGCATTTCTCATAACCATTGTATTCAATTGTTGGATTACATTTTACATGTACTATGGGATAAGGTTATATGTACTAAACTCAGTTGGAAAAATAATTCTCAAAATATGAAACATTTTTAAAACAAAAGTGTTACTTCTCATTGTCACCAAATCTAAATTGGATGAAAGGAAAAATCATTTTCAGTCCTAGGAAATCTCTTATTGTGTAAAACAGAAGTTTGCATCTTTATCCTTTTGTCTGTCAATTAAGAAGAAAATAGTCTCATCTTGCTAAAATAAGGCAAATGTAATAGTTAAAATTCAATAAACTTATAAAAAGTTTAATGTAGCATCAAGTACTTGCCATAAACATGACAAAAGATTCATCTTTAATATATGGAAAGTCTACAAAATTCATCAGAAAGATACCAAGGCTTGGATAGGTAAAAAAAAAAAAAAAAAAAAGGCAGATTACATACAAAGTAAAATCACAGAAAAGGAAATGCAAATGGCTACTAAGTATGTGAAAAATGTGTATCTTAACAATGATCAACTTTAATCTGTGTCCAATCAAGAGAGAGAAACTACACAGAAATTTAAAAAGGGGACATTTAGTATAAGGAATTATTAAGCCATGATAGGAGAGTAACTAAAACATGGAAAGAGAACTCTAAAGGGTAGCCTAAGTCTGAGGAAGAGTGCTCCAAAAAGGAAAAGCTAGGAAGGAAGCATTCAAAATTCACTGGAGAAGGTATGTTTGCAGCCCACTAGATAGAGAAGTTTACTGGTTACCCAGACCAGAGCCGGGCCACAGCCACAAGGCAAGCAGAAACAACCCTCCGGGGTACAGACCAACTTAGGCAGGTGGCCAGGTGTGTAGAGAGACTTGGGACTTTGCTGCAAGTGCAAGGCTCAGATCATATTGGGTCTGTGTCTAGAGGTCCCCAGGAAACAGTTTGGGGGATAGGTAAGCTAATGTTGAAGGGCAAGCACAAAGATGGAGTCAGGGTTACTGCTGCAGTTGCTGCTAGGACTAGGAGCTAGAGGGTCCTCCTTTAAAGGAACCTGGTATAACTCTGTGTGTGACATGAGCTGTGGCATTTTCAAAGCTTCATGGGACAAAGGTTGAACAAGTGACTCACTAGATGGCCAGCCTCACAGGGCCTTCTCTGGGACCATAAACCTAGTTGAAGAGAAGGTGCAGAGAGTAGTGATCTAAGCTAGGGCACAGGCCTGCAGTGGGGCTCCAGGCTATGCCACCACAAACCAAATCAGAAGGAGAAAAAGGGGTCGGGGGAGTAAATGCTAGAGAAAGCTGCACCCTACAGGCAACTAGCACTGCAAAAACCATGCTGGGCAGAGCAGTTGAGAAAAATAGTCAGTTTCCCAGGAGGGCGGCCCTAGGAATCAGGAAAGACTAACTTCCTCCTATAATGCTTCTTCAGTGCCCTCTACTGACAAAGCGCAACACGCGAGCTGCAAAGAAAACATATTTAAAGGGTCCATATCCATTTTACAGAGCTGACAGCCAAGAATGAATTTGGAGTATAGAGGCAATAAAATAACCAGCATGTCATCAAAACACAAAGTAAAGAACAGTGAAATACATTTTTGGTCTATTTAGTAAAAATTAAGAAAAGATAATACTATTTGACAAATTATAATGAGATGAGCTCTCAAACTTCTGGTATATAACTATCCTTGAAAACAATTGAGCCATAAGCTCATCCTATAATTCTACTTCTAGGATCTTATATTTAAATAATCAGACATACAAAGACAGTATGAAAGATACTATATTCCTATTTATTGTGATAAAAGGAAGTAAATAGCCTAAATGTTCAAAAATAGAAAGATTAAAGAAGGAAAGATTTATCCATATAATGTTATGCAGCTATTAGAATTGTTTCCAAATAAATTTTAATTATAGGAGTAAATTCTCCATATGTATCTAAATAAGAATATATAAATATTCCCAAATATTTACAGTTCATAAAATGTGTTTTTATACATGTGCAAACACTAATATTTGTGCATACAACTCGCAAACTAAAAACAACATGTATATGTGGTTATGTCTAGTTTGCAGAATTATGGCTGATTTATTTTTTAAAAACTTTTCTGTGCTTTTTAAATATTCTCTAATGAACATGTTTTACCTCTTAAATCAGGAAATAGGAAAGTTATGATTAAAACGTTATCAATAGAAAGTAGCAAGCACATGCAAACACAGTTCTACCAGATGCAAAAAAAGTTTAAATTATTTAAATGAGACATTAACATCACTCATGTAGTAGTTTTAATATATATCCATAAAGCCTTTGATGCTCCTTTCAAGAGGTATAGCCAATTTCGCACATCTTGTAAATGGATTAGACTTAGTGATTCCACTCTAATAAATAGAGGAAAGCAGAAGTGACAGCTTGCAACTTTGGAGATTAGATCATGAAAGTTGCTGTGGTGTCTTTGCTCGCTCTCATGGATCACTGGCTCTGGAAAAGGCCACCTGCTATGTCCCTGGGGAAAGGAATACATGACAAGAATGGAGACCTTTTGCCAAAAGCCAGAAAGGAATTGAAACCTTCCATCCTCAGCTGGTTGAGTAGGCCATGTGCTAGCCCTAGTCAAATCTTCAGGCAACTACAGCCCTGACTAATAGCTTGACTACAACTTCATGAGAGACCCCGAGCCAGAAAATCTAGCTAAATAACTCCTGGATTTTGATCCTCGGAAACTGTGTAAGACAAGAAATGTTTGTTGTAGTATGCTGCTAAATTTTAGAATAATTTACTTCACAGTATATAACTAATACAATTTTTGAGACAAAAATAAGTTCACTTTAGACTCATCTTTGCTTAATAGAAGAATATAAACTTTTGTCACAAAACTAGTTATCCTTGCTTTAGATGGTTTGAATATGTCACCATCAGTTATATAGTAGTTCAAATTCAATTCCAGCTACTGTTATACCTATTAATCGTAGAACACCTGTCACATTCGTCTTTGTATCCTTTGCTGTATTTAATGTTGTGTCTTGTGTATAGAATGTGCTCAACAAAAATCAATTGAATAAAGGACTAGATGAATTAATGAGTGAATAAAAGAATGAGTAAGTGAATTATCTGAAATATTTTTTTGTAAAATTCCTTGTATATATGCCTCCTTTTTCACAGATCTGATCTAGCAGCTGAAGAAGTATGTATAGAATCTTTTCTATATGGTTTTCCCTAATATGACAGAATATTTTATTATCTCTTGGTTGTATGAAATATTCAGTTAAACAGTGTTACTGTGGAATTTTGTTTAGGGCTGTTCAGATTGGTTTCAGGAACTGAAGGGGAAAGACATCCATTTACAAGGCAGTTGATGATGGCAGGTGTAATTATTATGTTAATATATCTACATATGAAAGGAAATAAAAGAACAAGATGCAACTAAAGAGGGCAAAACCCTACAATGGCATCCATTTGGCTTTTAAATTAATACTAATAGCTAACGCCTATTAGATCGAGCCATTCGAAATGGTCAATATTTGACCTGAAAGGCAGCAATATCATATTGTTTAAACTGATAGCACTTACCATTTATCAAGCACTATTTTAAGTGCTTTACGTATATCAATTCATTTAATGTCTATCACAGGCCCAGGAGGAAATCACTCACCCTAATTTTGTAGATGATGAAAGTAAGCCATGAAGAGAGAGGTAAAGAGATTTGTTAAAGTTTTCAGTAGAGGAGCTGGGGAGGATTTGAAGCTACGGCTCCAAAATCCACACTTTTAACCATTATGGCCTCACCCTAAGCTACTCTCCCTCAATTTGGCATTCTTATGTGTCCTCATTTGTAAAATAGGAATAATGGTATCTACGTCATGAAATGGTTGTAGGTGTTATAGGGATAATACATGTAATAATATCATACAATAATAATATGTGGCTAGCATTTTACACAAAAGCGTGTGGTAAATATTAGCTGTTATAATTAAACTACAGTATGTCCTCACCCATCATTGCAACCCTATCTTCCACTAAGTCTTATGCCCACAGCTTACCTTAATTCTTGTCTTAAAACTAGCCAAACTAACTCATTCACCATTCCTCTAAACACCTCACACTCTACCACATCTCTCTGTTGAAGCCATGCTCATTGTCTAGTCCTTGACCGGAGTCACTTCTTTCATGACCTCTTCTGATCTATGAGACAGTGTGTGATCTCAAACTCCTGTGTACCACATTATCACTTAACTCTGCTCTTGTGACAATGGAAATTTTAAATTTACCCATTATTATAATTCCTTATGTGTTTATATTTTACGTGAACTTACTAGTGATCTGGTCTTATCATATTCATGCTATTCCCTGAAGCACCTAGCAGTGTATTAAATGCAATATGTACTTAACATATATTTATTGGATTTAACTTGCTAATGTATAGAAACATGTTGAAACCACTGGAGTGAGGAATACTATTTAAAATCAAGTAAAGAGAATTAAATTATTTTATCTAATCAAAATAATTAACTTATTTAGTAAACACTAAAATATTACTACTTGCTTTTTATTACTCCCCCGCAAAATCTGGAAAAGTAAAAATAAGTCCAAATAATAAGTTCTTTACATCATTTACACCAAGATTTCCAGGAGAAAGACTGCTGTTACAAACCATCGCTGAAAGCTCAAATTAATAGAAATATATTAGGACCCCTTGGTTCCAATGTCTGCATCACATGTATAGGATAAAGATGAAAGGCAAACAGTTTTGAAGGTAACTTTATTATAAAGTACATTTCATTCAACTTATCAATAATCATTTTTAGTAGCAGTATAGACAAGAACTCCATTTATACTTGGGGTCTTTTCTCTCTGGAAACCTAATAACCAGTTCCCAGTAAATGTGGCAGCCTTTTACAACTACCTGAGGCTTTTCAAAGGCCCCTTGATTTCATATTTCTGTTGCTGCTTCTAAGAACCAGGAAGCTTAGGGAGGGAAAAGAGAATGAAAGTGGATTGTATGAGGGTTACAATAAGCAGATTTCTCTGTCGAATAGGAAAGGGGAGATCTAGTGTAGACTCTTTAGTGTTCTTGAATAACATTATAATTAGCTGAAAAATTATTTTGTTGGTTATTATTTTATTTTGAATATTTGACATGTGTTTTCTTATTCATGAAAAATAAAATGCAGATCTCGGCAAAGATCCTACATTGACATTTGCTGGGATCATTTGCTTCCCAAAAGAGACTGGCACTTTTCAATCAGTTTGGACTCCTACGAAAAAAAGCAAATAAGCACATCTGTGAGAGAAGGAGGGAAAACAAACAAACAAAAACACCTAAACAGCTATGATCCCCAAAGAGAAAATATTTACAACCTCTCCGTTGTATGCCTGAGTTGGCTTTAATGACCTTGTTTCTCAAGGTCATAGAATTTCTCAAAGGCTTGATGATTTAATTAACTGCAATGTCTCCTCTATTTTCAGGACCCCAGATTTGAAATAAATAAAAATTTGCTTTCTTCTCACAAAAATATGGAACTCTTTCACTGCAGGGTAAAAACGAACAATCAGCATCAGCTTCTCACTGAATTTTAAAACCGTTCTAGGCTAATCCCAGGCTAAATCATCACATAGTCAGGTACAGGGACTCAAGAGGAAGAAGCCACTAAAATAAATTAGAGTATCTCTCTACCCTCTTCATACATACTGCTATAGACCTCTACATCACTTCCAGCAGTTTTCCCCAATTTTTACCTGTATAGTCATTGTTCAAATAAAAATCATTTGTGGAAGCCAAGATAGATAGATAGATAGATAGATAGATAGATAGATAGATAGATAGATAGATAGATAAAAGTGAGATTTTTAGCAAACCGGAAATGAGACCTCCAGAACTCCACATGCAAGCATGTGCACGCACATGCGCGTGCACACACACACACACACACACACACACACACATTCTGAGGGATAGATGACTTATACTCTTAAGAGCCCTTATGATTCTTTGGAAAATGATTAGAAGTCTATCAATTTAATCCTCCTTTTTACCCTCAAGCAGTACTATCCTAAATCATCTAGAGAGTAGAATCTATGTAGGTTCATTTTAAAAATGCCTCTAGAGTTTAATGTACCCTAGGTTCTTTGGTAACTCAGACTTTTTAAACCAATCTTCATGGGTCTTCATGGGAAATTTTCCTTAAGCAATCACTAGACCCTTATATTTAATCTTGTTCATTTTCTCTGAACTGAACAATAGTGGAGGAAGTCATATTTCTCCATGTCAGTCCTTCCTGACTTCATTTATTCCATAGTTCTCTGATAGCAAGTACTGGGGGAAAAAAAGAGTTTCTGATAAAGCTAAGGTAGAAGGAATGCATTATAATAATAAGGACTGCCCTGCATGAAATAAAAAATGACGATAACTCTACATCTTGATGTGAGGCCCAAGCAAGATTTTGAAATACAAAACATGAACTCGTATGATAGAATGTGGATAACAGAGAGAAGAAAGAGGAAATATCTTCCATATGTTGAGACCAAATCAGTCACTCTTTGATTCACTGTAATTCTGGGCTTTGTTAGGAGACTGCTAACATGTCACCTATCCTAAGACTTTTGGATAAACATTGTCAGTTTATTTCTCCATATCCCTCGGGATGTGCTTTTCAATCCTTCTTTTCATTCTAGATACTCTTTGGACATGACGATTTGCCAATACCCTTTTAAAATGTGTTGTCTCTTATCTCTTCCAAAATTCTAATGCAATAACAATAACAATATACAAAAAAAAACTATCACTAAAAAGAAAAATCTTCATCAATGAATGACTTCCGGGTCTTTTATTGCTGGTGCATCTATTCATGTTACTTTTCTGAGCTCGTATTTCTGCACTTTGGAAGACTGGTTAATATCATACCAATGGTTTTGTTTTTATTTTTCCAGAAGTTTATCAATATCTCTTACGTTGATGGAGATTTTTCTTTTTAGTGATAAGTTTTGTTTTGTTTTGTTTTGTTTTTGTATATTTTTATGGTTATTGCATTAGAATTTTGGAAGAGATGAGAGACAACACATTTTAAAAGGGTATTGGCAAATCATCATGTCCAAAGAGTATCTAGAATGAAAACAAAGGATTGAAAAGCACATCCCAAGGGATGTCTACTGCGCAGCCTGTTTTTCAAAAGATTCCTGTTTTTCAAAAACTGCCTAAAGATTCCTGAAGCTGCCACTATCCTTTCAATAAACTAATTTTTACTTAGGTGAGCCAGATTTTGATCCTATTATTTACAGCTAAAGAGTCGCAACTGACATACCAGATAAAATGCTATGCAAATATATGGACAAAATAATATTTACAAATGCAAGGACCCAGAAAGTTTATATCCCATGTGCTCATTATGGAAAAATACACACATCCATACATACACACATACAAATGCAGGCCAAGAAAACTTAAAAGAATCCAAGAAAAAAGACAAATAGGATTTTAGAAATAATAAAATTTACCCAAGATTACACTGAAAAGAAACCCCATGTGGACAGCCATGAATCAGTTCTAGAAACTATTAGATCCAAACTGAAAGATTAAGTCAGTTTTACATTTCTAAATGTAGCTTTAAGAGGAGAGAATATTCTATTACAAAAACTATATGATTAAGAATCTGAAATATTTTAGTGGTGTGATTAAAGTAGGTGCTTTATTTGTCAACGAGAAAAGTGAAAGGCAATTAGAAACTCTCAAAAAAGAAGGATACACTAAGAAATTATAGTCCAAATGTGCAAAACTAAATAAATGTGGCATGTTTTTCTACATTTGATAGTAGCTAAGAAAAGACACTTCATTTAATCTTGACACCCTTTAGGTGTACAGAATAAGTCATTAACTTATTGGTCAATTCATTCACAGTATTGCTGTAAATAATATTCTAAGTAAACACACTATTGAATATACTATTTAATGGTTTCCAGTTTTTTGCATCAATCTATTAACAAAGCACATAAACCTTATATTTACAAAGCAGGATGAATAAACCCAGACAGTGTAGAAGTAATGGTATAGCTTTAAAAAGGAAAGCTGGCAAAGAAATCAAAAGAAATTTAGACATGTTAATTATGTTTTAGAGAATCATCAGATGCTGACTGAAGTTGCAGGACCAAGAAATAAAATAGAAACAATATAAGAACTAAAAATACTTTTTTTAAAAAATTGAGAAATAATTTGTGGGAAGGGTTGTTGAAGTTAGTGTAAGTACACTATATTCTTTAAGTAATGATAATATTTTAGTAATATTAAAGTGATGATAGTAATCACTAGGAGAACTAAAAGTAAAAATTTTTAATTGGTTATCTTTTGGGAATGGGAACTATGACCTGCTCTTCTGTTTGAAAATTTATCATGTTTGTATATTACTTACATAATTTTCAAAAGTTATGTAACATATCATAAAAAACTAAACATGATAACCCAAAATGACCTGACCCATATAGATTGGGATTATCACATTGCTTAATTTGATGCTTATTTTCCTTCAGAAATGCATTCCAAGATTGCGATAGTTTTGATAATAGACCCATCAAGTTGTTAGTATAGACTACTTAAACCAGCAGGTCTCTTCATATGAACTTGTGTTAAGTCACATCTAAAAGCAGCAGTCAAAATGGCAGAGTAGGTAAATTCTGTGCTGGCCTCCTCTCACAACCACTTTAAAGTTACGACTAAACTACAGAACAACCATAACTGAGAATTGCCTAGCTGAACAGAAGTCCTATAACTAAGGCCATACTGGTAGGAGAAGCAAAGATGCAGAATGGGTATCCTACACCCAAGTAGGACAATTAAAATCAGAAATGATATCTCGGCTGCAGAGATCCCCCCAAAGGAGCAGGGTCCCAATCCCACACTGGGCTCCACAGCCCAGAGCACCAGTGCCAGGAAGATAAGTTCCCACAACTTCTGGCTATGAAAACCAGCCGAGATTGCGGCTGAGTGAAACAGGGCGGCTGGAGTCTCAAGTGTTTCTCTTAAAGGGGCCTGTACATGAACTTACCCACTGATAGACTCACTCACTCTGAGCTCCAGCATTGGGGCAGCAGCTCCCAAAGTACCAGAGACATATGCAGAAGAATTGAATTGTCTGATTTTAGCACGAGGAGTGGTGGGGTAGCTTTCTCCCAGACAGAAATGCTGGCAAAAACATTGTTCCTTTGTTGAGCCCTCCTCCAACCTGGCATGCAGTTACAGGCAGGCACCATATCTGAGTATCCATCAACCTAGCCAACACTATTCACCTCACCTTGGTGATTCCCAGAGATCCTGCCCCACCTAACTTGTGGGCCTACTCAAGCTGCTTCTAGTGGCTTTTCCATACAAATGATCTGTGTTGGGTTATTCTACAGACTTTCTTAAAATCTCTCAAAGGTTCATGAACCCCACACAAGCAGCATCTGGCCTCAGCATGCCTACCATTTGCTAAGCAGCCCCAAGCCCAGTACTAACAGCAGCCAGTCTTGGTTCACAGCTTAGTCTCTTCTAGGCATCTCCAAGCTCAGCACAAGTGGTAACCATCAGAAGATCACTTTGTAGCTCATACCAAGTGACCCTAGGCAAGGCATAGGCAACACTGACTTTGGGCTGCAACAGAGCCCCTCCCAAGAGGCCCCAGAAACAACACACCCAGTGGCTAGCTTCAGATCACACCAGAGCATCACCCAACTGCCTCCACAAATGACACACCCAAAGGAGAGACTAGGCAGGGATCAGAGCCCCACTAAAATGAATCCTCCTCCTTAATATCATCCCCTACACAATAGTTCCTCCACTGTGGTCACAGTCAGTCTTTGCAACCAATCAACCTGAGAGTCAAACCTTCCCACTGATGTGCAAACAGCAACCTAGGCTCAACTACAATAGGATGGCACATACAACCCACACAAGGGACTCACCTGGAGCACCCAGCTCAGGTGATCAAGGAGGCTACGACACTGGGTCCCACAGAACACCTACTACATAAGGCCACTCTACCAAAACAGAGACATAGCAGCCCTACCTATACATAGAAACAAATACAGGGAGGCAGCCAAAATGGGGAGACAAAGATACATGTCCCAAATGAAAGAAGAGAGCAAAGCTCCAGAAAAGAACTAAACAAAATGGCAATCTACCATATGCAGAGTTCAAAACATTGGCTATAAGGATGCTCAGTGATCTCAGTGAGAACTTTAACAAAGAGACAGGAAACATAAAAATAGAGTTAGAAAACATAAAAAAGAACAAGTCAGAAATTAAGAATATAATAACTGAAATGAAGAATACATTACAAAGAATCAACAGTAAATTAGAAAAAACAGAGAATCACATCAGCAATTTGGAATATAAGGTAGAAGAAAACATCCAATCAGAACAACAAAAAGAAAAAAAGAATCCAAAAAACTGAGGATAGTTTAAGGGACCTCTGGAACAACATCAAGCATCTTAGATGCAACAACTTGCATCTTAGAGGTACCAGAAGGAGAAAAGAGAGAGCAAGAGATTGAAAACCTATTTAAAGAAATAATGACTGAAAACTTTCCTCATGTGTAAAGAAAATATACATACAAGGCCAGGAAGTGCAGAGTCACAAACAAGATGAACCCAGAGAGGCTCAGACAAAGATACATCATAATTAAAATGCCAAAGAGAGAATTCTAAAAGCAGCAAGAGAGTTAGTTACCTACAAGGAAGCTTCCATAAGATTGTCAGTTGATTTCTCAAAAGAAACTGTGCAGGCCAGAGGGATTGGCATGAAATATTCAAAATGATGAAAAGCAAGGGCCTACAATGAAGATTACTCTACCTAGCAAAGTTATCATTTAGAATCGAAGGACAAATAAAGAGTTTCCCAAACAAGAAAAAGCTAAAGGAGTTTATCACCACCAAACCAGTATTACAGGTAATGTTAAATAAACTTTTTAAAGATGAAAAAGAAAAAAGACAAAAAATATGAATAATAAAATGGCAACAATTACTTCAGATGTAAATGGATTAAATGCTCCAATCGAAAGACATAGGGTGGCTGAATGGATTAGAAAACAAGACCTTTATATATGCTGTCTATAAGAGACTCATTTCAGATTGAAAGACACACTGACTGAAAGTAAAGAGACAGAAAAAGATATTTCATGAAAATGAAAACTAAAGAACAAAAAAGCTAGGGTAGCAATATTTATACCAGACAAAATAGACTTTAAAACGAAGGTTACAACAAGAGACAAAGAAGGACCTAGTTATCCCCCTTCTGGGTGTTTATATGAAAAAAACAAAAACACTACTTTGAAAGGACACGTGAATCCATATGTTCATTGCAGCATTATTTACTCTATGGAGGCAATCTAAATGTCCATCAATGGATGAATTGATAAAGAAGAGTACGACATATATATAATGGAATATTATCTAGCCATAAAAAAGAATGAAATCTTGCCATCTGCAACAACTTAGATAAACCTAGAAGGCATAAAACTGAATGGAGTAAGTCAGACAGAGAAAGACAAATGCCATATAATTTCACTTATATGTGGAATTTAAAAAACAAAACAAACAAACAACAAAACAGAAAGAAACTCACAGATACAGAGAACATTTTGATGGTTGCCAGATGAGAGGGGAGTTGGGTGGCTGGGTTAAAAAGGGGAAGATATTAAAAAATACAAAAAGGTAGTTACAAAATAGTCATGGGGAAATAAAGTATAGCATAAGGAATATAGTTGATAATATTATAATAACTATGTATGGTGTCAGATGGGTAGTAGATTTATTGGGGTGATCACTTTGTAAGTGATAGAAATGTCTAATCACTATGTTGTATACCTGAATCTAATATAACATTGAAGTGTTAACTGTAATTTAAAAAATAATTATTTTTAAAAGTAAAAATAAAAGCAGAACTTTGGGGTTATTTTTATTGTTAAATTCATGTGTTATTTTCAAAACATCATTTCGCCCTGTCCAAATTTCTGCTAATTCATGTTAATTTTCTTCTATATTATATTCTTTTGATAGATAGATAGATATTTCAGGTTATAGTTATCTTTCTCCACTCACCTTAAAGAGAGAATTTTCTCCTTGAACCTGCTGAGGATTATAACTCACATTATTATTTTATGAAAGGTGAGATTCCTTTTCTTTGGATGATCCAAATACACCTTGTGTAGCTGAGTTTCTTATTTTATTCCTCCTTTATATTTTATTCTTACTCTTGCCAACATTCCAACACGACTTTGCTGTACTTTTTCTCCTTAGAACTTGCCCTCGTTCTGGCTAACTACTCAAAATATAGCCTCCATCTTATCTAAAAATGCCTTTTCCCAATAGCCATTGCTAGAAAGGCAGTCTTCAAACTTGTCTGCTTTCTCTTTTAAGAGGAAGAACAAGTTCACATAATTGGTTATTGTAATTTCAGAAGAGAAAAAAAGAAAGAAAGAAAATGCCTGTAGGTCCCTGGGGCAGTTGGTCTTTTAACCTGACTTGGAACATCTGCAGACTGCCAGTTGGCTGAGCCTCTTCACCTCTGGGATTGTGGTTCCATGGAGACTCCCAAAGCCACTAGTATTCCTTTATACTATAGTCAAATCTAGACTCCTTCCACAAACACAGAAGCACAAAGACAAATTCTTGATGATAAGATTTCAAAATATTTTGATCATCTATTCCCACATTTTTTGTTAGGCCTATTAATATACTATAAAGTTATTTTTTAAATAATCCAGTCTTATATTTATATTTAATATCCCTAAATTCTTTCAATTTTTTCCATAAATTATTATTTTCCAATTGTTTTATTATTCCTGTTACTGTCTTTGGTTCTAACTTCTCATTAAAAGGCGTATGAAAACATTGGGAGCGGATGAGGGAATAGTTTGTAATTATCTACTTGTACTTTAGAAAAGTTGTTCTTGAAGTGGTCCTCAAGGGCAAGAAAACTTCAAGAAAACTCCCTTGGAAATTTCCAGGCACAGGCCCTTCTGCAAAAGTGTTTCTTTGTGTGGCTATGGGGTTGTTACATGGGTAGAGACATGTTTTCTGAAGGCTTTACAAAAAGTAAAACAGCTTTAAAATAAGTAAATGGATTCCAGTATAGGTAATTATTTTCATTTTTTATATCAGCTAGTCTGGGAGTCAGCGAATTATTTTTCCGTGAAGCGCCAGATTATAAATATTGGGGCCTTTGCAGTTCATACAGTCTCTGTTACTACTACTCAATTCTGCAACTACTCAATTCTCTTGTTGTAGACAAAAGAACAGTAGTAGGCAATATGTAAGTAAATGGGCATGACTGTGTCCTGATACAACCTTATTTACAAAAACAGAAAGTAGAACCGCTTTAGCCCGAGGGCTGTAGTTTGCCTATCTTTGACTGGACTACAGATATATGACTTTCAATAAAATATACATGTACAGTTTGGCTGATTACATAGAAAAGAGCCACTAAAGAAATTTAAGGCATTCGTGAAAATTGTTACCTGTGAAAACATTTTCTTGGGCCATTGTTAAACTTCGCTACAGTCCTAACCAGCCCCAGCCTGTTTTGACTGTAAAGGCTGCTTTATTTTTTTTCTTTAACCTGAACAATTAATTTCCTCTACTCAGGTACTATTACCCACTGTATCCAAGTTTCTGCTCCTCAAGTCGTGCCTCTGAGAGAACAGTCTATTCCAGTTCCGCTGCATGAATTTACATGAATATTCTGTGCCACCATGATGTTCTTTGAAATTTAAGTCACAAGTAAATTTGACTTAAAATGATTTAACAAGTAAAAATCATTTACTTGTTAACTACATGCCATTAGATAAATTACAGAAAACAGTTTCCTGGTAGTCAGTCTGGCGTGTGTACACAGATAAACACTCTTCTCTGGCCATCGTTCTTTCCAATTCTTCAATCCCTATTCTAGTCATCTTCTGGCCACTGAGAAAATGAAATCCTTAGGTTCCTTAGTTAAGCCCTAAACTACATTTGGTGACTCTTCCTGATCATGCCCTCAGAAATCTCTAGAACAAAACTATAGTTTGTTCAGACAAGTCTTCAAACTGTTATTTCTTTTATATTTCTCTGTATTTCCAAGGACTCCATTTCTCTACAGTCATCAGTCTTCAGTTCATCCTTCTCTCTTCCATTCCCAGTCAGAAACATGCCCAGTCCATATGGTATCATGACTCTTTTATTCATATCTATCCATGTCTAACACTCCTAATTTTCTCAAACAAACATAACTATTAACATATCCTAAAACCAAATATATCAATCCATCTAGACAGTGATTTTCTCCTAATCCACTCATAATTGGAATGGAGAAAAAGCTTTTTTAACTTTAAGAAGCCCAAAGAGTGCAAAGAGAACAGGCAAGGAAATAGGAATACCTCTTCTTGGAAACATATTTCACTTTTTTCTGCTTGGCAGCACATCTTTGCCAGGTGAGTGAAATCCGTAATAATCGATTGGAACTGCACCTCTGTTGCATATGGTTTCTGCTTCACAAGGTTGCTGAGGAGCCTGGATCAGAAATGAGTGGCAAAAATACAAGCACTACCTGAGTTCTAGAAGGTCAGCTGCAGACCTGCCTTATTTAAAGCTGCACACCACACCTTTTCATTACTCCCAGTCCTGAGCTGAAAGGCCCTCAAAATGCCCTGATGTCTTCATATTTTTCACAATGTTCATCTCCATCTTCATGTTTTAGTCAGCATACTTTTCCTTAAGCACATCTCTTCAGTGTAAGTATTAAATTAAATTTAATTATCTCTTTGTAATTATTATTAGAGTTAACATTTTTGTTTTCTCCTTTCATTGCATTGAATGATAAATAGGTTATATAGTAAATTAAATAGTTTTTCCTCTAACAGTTGTTATAAACAATATTTATTCTAAACAACTAGCTTCCAAATCAATATTACAATATAACATATCTGGAATTTGAGGGCTCCATATGTTTTGAATGAGAAAACCAATAACCTAATTTAAAACTTCAGTGGCTTGATAGTCACACCAGATTTCTCTCACAGAATCAGTTTCCCTCACAACTATATAAACAAGTGTTTTAACCACTTTGAATATTTAAAATTGTAACCAGTTTTCTGCCTATTTAATAAAATAGTATTCCAAACCTTCCCTTTTTTTACTGTTCTAGACCAAAGGAGATTTAACCACAAAGAAAACAAGGCATGAAGGATAGAGGAAATGTACATTGTTCGGTATTTTACTGCTTACCTAAATGTTCTGAGTGTCCCAAAAACGATTACAATAGTATCATCCAAGATCTTTAATCTCAGATCACCATGACAAATATAATAATAACGAAAAAGTTTGAAATATTATGAGAATTATCAAAACGTGACACAGCAACACAAAGTGAGCAAATGCTGTTGGCAAAAAATAAAAGGCACCGATAGACATTCGATGCAGGATTGCACAAACCTTCAAGTTGTAAAAAAAAAAAAAAAGGCAATATCTGTGAAGTACAATAAAATGAGATATGCCTGTACTTGTGAGACTCATCCTGAGATAAGAAGTCAGGCTCGCGATCTCCATTCAGTAGGAAAGGCTTGGTCAGTGGAAGACAGAAGGAATTCTGTGGTTCCCCAGCTGGGCCTTCCTTAGACTCATTTCTGAGCCATTTGAGATTGTGATAATTCTTTGAAAACATTCTGTAAAAGTACTTTCATTAAAGTCCCGAAAACCATCAAGACACGTGCAGCACTGCCATGGTACTTGCTAAAAGCACATAATCCTGGGGGGCAGAAGAAAGTATTATTTTCTTTTTACAGCCAAACATAAAGCAGCTTTGTCACTTCAAGGGAACCAGTCTGCAGTTGAGCAGGAGACAGTGATACCTGGAGGGCATGACTGTTCCCAGTGGCACAGAAGCCGTGCCAGGAGAGCATGCCTGGAGAATTACTGGCTTGTAAGAGAGGTGCAGATAGTTTCATAAACTCTTCCCTAAGGATTATGAGGACAGTTGCCGGCACTGAAATTTTGTATAAGCAAGTAGTAGCAAGAGTATGCAAAACTTGCATTATTAAATATTAGAACCAAACACTGATGGACAGAGGACAGTTGTGGAAGTATGTATATTCCTATACATATATTTTAATGGGTATCTCTGCTAGGTCGGAATAAAAATATTATCATTTTCTTCTCTCTTCTATATTTTCTAAATATTCTGCAATGATTATGTATCACTTTAATAATAAAATAAATCAATATTTTAAAAGAAATAGAATAGTATAAACATTATGTTTTTTGTCCAGCTGTACCTATTCAGTCTTCTAATTAGGCCTAAACTTGATTCCATGTGAAAGAAAACATTGTTCTTGTTTGTAAGTTTCTCTATATAATTCAAGTTTGTATGGTTAGATATATAGTCAAATCAGTTATACTACCTTTGAATAGTTTACAGTTGACAGCTAGTTCATACAAAATCTGGAATTCTTTCCTTCTAATGTCATAAAAAGGGCACAAACTTTGAAGTCAAACTAATTTTGGTTCAAGTTTGGTCCTCCACTCATTTGTGTGATGGTGGGTGAGATATTTAACCTCTCTGACCTTCATCTATAAAAAGAAAAGTTGAATACCAATATTGCAAGGTTTTTCGAGGACTGAAAACAATATCTTAAAGGGCTGAGTAGAGTAACTGGTATACTGAAGGCACTCAATACATAGTGGCAAGGGTAATAACAACAATGAATCATTATAATAATAACAGCACAACTTGCTTTTATTTCAAATTATTGATTGCTTCCAACCAGAGTCTCCCTCATCCTTGACTCCCACAATAAATAGTCCTAAGTCAGCTGGTTTCTGAATGCACTTCTCCAAAAGAATCAGTAGGGGGAAGACGAGCATAACTGCTGTGTTTTCAGACCAGCCAGCAAACAGCTTCTTATTAAACAAGGAAAACCACTCTCATTGGACTGGGATAGGCAAGGGAGAAAACAGTCTCCCATTACAAGAAGGCAAAAAAAAGGTCTGGGAATGAGATTCAGAGCAGAGGTTTCAAGATGTCATGTTAGCTCTCCTCGGCACTCCAGATATAAAGGCTGCCATTTCTACAACTGGGGATGCTGTACCACTTGGAAGCTGGACCCACTCTCCCCAACAACTATGTTACATACTTGTCATCTGCTTGCAGTTGATTTACCTCTGCTGCCCTCCTCCTCCACTCTGATCTCTCTACCTACTAACTGCTTTTATTTAAAAATATTTCTCCTAATCTTTTCTTTTCTTTTAGTTTTAATTTTTTTGATTTACTTTTTTAAATCTTCAGTGTTATTTTAAATTCTCAATGCCATCAACTTGTTTTCAGTTTTTCATTTCTATAGTATTAATTTTTTATTTTCATTAAATTTGTCCACCATTTTAATTAAAGCACATTCTAGTCTTTATATACTCTCTTAAATCTTACCATTTCAACTCAATATTTTTCTTAATTGGATTTTAAATTCTTTTACTTCAAACACTTCTATTTTTTCTTTACTATCCATTGAATATTTTCTTCTCCCTCCAGAAATCCCTTCATTTTAAAAAAGTTATTTATTTATTTTTTGTGTTGGGGGGATTTATGTTATGATGGTCAACCAGAATTATATGGGGTGAAAGTCCTTGCCACTATCCCAGGAAATTGGAGGTGTATTTTTCTACCTGGCCTTTCACTCCCAGTATGGATCCTTCTAGAATATTCCAGAAATCCCCACATTAACTATCTCTATGCTATTCTTTTCTCTATTGAATTCATTGGAACAGGGACGATTCTTAATATTTCACACTTATTATCATCTAGCCCTTATATGAAGAGCTCCATGTTTTACAAATTATAACCAGTATTATAATAACTCATCTAGCAGCTAGATGTTGGTAGTTAATTATATATGCTCACTCAGACTGCTGGGGTGCAAATTCTAGCTTAACAACCTAGCAACCTGTTGCATGATCTCATACCTGATCTTCCCTTCATAGCTTCTTCCTCATCATTGAGATGGGGTAACAATATTACCTCATAAATTTGTAGTAAGGATTTAATGAGATGACATACATAAAGTGGTGTCTCTATGCTCAGAGAACTTCCTCAAGAGAAAGAAAATCCTGCACTCTACAAATAAAATAGACTTCTTTCTCCTTATGTTCTCACATCAAGCCTGGGCTAAAGAAGAAATGACTAACTAAATGCTAGTTTTTTGGGTGCTTATTGGAAAGTTTTAAAGCCTAGTTTGTGATCAGCTCACCTTGAGAAATGAAGAAAGGGCTTCAAGATCACCTGGCTTATAAATTGCAAGTGCTATGATAAAGCAGGACAAGTAACCACCTTGTACTTGCTGACCAAAAGAATACGTTCATCCCTAAGGCAACAAATACTTTGCCTCACTTCATAAGATGATATTGTTGGACTAGTAATATTTAGACTCTGCAAGAGCAAGTCTTAAATAAATCAATTAGAAATAAACTACCACTTCTAATGCTGTTGGAGGTGAAGGAACAAGGACCAGTGTCTGCTTTTCCTGAGAACAGGATCAAGGGCATGTGAGGAGGGCAAGAAGCATGGTGGGCACTATAAGGGAACTGACCCCATTGTCAGGGGCTGGAGTGCTTTCAATGCTTCCTGTTGATTCAAAGAAACTAGAATTTCACCCTTCAGCTTTTTTCCTAAAATAGTCACCGTTTCTCCATTCCAAATGGGGTCTCTAAATGACATCCAGCAGCAGCAGAATTCATTCCAGGAGAGAATGCCTAAACTATGAGAATATCTTGGCTCTAGGCTCAGGATTGGGGCTGGGGGTAAAGAGAAAGATGGATGATTGATGTCACTAGAAGGACATTTATTTGTCTGCAACAGAAAACAAGTAGCTTCTTTACTAAGATCTGATAATAAGTACTCCATTTGATCCATCTATTTGGGATAGAGAGGATTGGGAGAAATGCCCACTAGTTGTGACCTCTTAACCTTATGCTCTCAGGAGCAAAAAGCAAGACCAGCTGCCCTAAGGTTGTGTGTGCTGCATGTGCTACTTCCGAGACCAAGCCTGTCATACCTCTATCACTTCAATCATAGTCAGAAAGCTAAACCTCCCAGATTACGTGTCATCATACTGATGTCTCTACATCCTTAATCTGACCCATCCTTGTCCTCCCTAACTCATCTCCTTGTCCTCCCTTCCTCATCCTCTGTATATTGAGGCTTTCTCATCAGAAAACTTCCCTATATCTGCAGCCTCTTCTCTGAACTTCTCTTTCTTGCTCATGAGGCTCCCCAAAAGACACAGTTTCCCCAAAGAACTCTCAAGAGGAGGCTATTTTTGCTCAAACTCCACTTACCTTAGCACCTAGTTCTCTTTCACTGCTCCCAACATATCTCTCCTTCTTCCTCTTTTAAAAGTCATAGCTCCTTTGAAGTATATGTCATCAAACTCTAACATCCTCTATCCCTATTTATTTTTGCCATACATATAAAGCTTCGTCATGCCTGTGTATCAGGGACAAGGCATCCTAGCCAAGGCCAGCCAACTCTCATCTGACTTAGCAGTTGACTTAGAAGCTTACCATAGACTTTTGAGTAAGCCTGCTGAGAATGGCTGAGGCTTGCCCAGGTCAACAGACTTATCCAATCAACCCACAGATACTTGAGCAATAATAACTGTGCTGTGTTAAGCCACTACATTCTGGTGCAATTTGTTATGCACCAAAAACTAACTAACATACCATATGAAGAAAGGATGAGGGAAAAGAAATATGACAATGAAAGAAATATGACAAGAAGGTAGGCAACGTTGTGGAATAACTAAGTATTCTAATAGATGACGTGAAAGCGAGAGTGGAAAAGACCACTGGATTGAATTCTATTGCTGCATTTTCCAGAAATCCTTTTTACATAAAACACACATTGGGAAACCCTGATCAAATGTAAAGAGATGTTTCCAGCAGAATACTTTCTGCTGGAAACATTTCTGATCAATAGGCTTCAGTATTGGTAACAACAATCAAATCAAAATAGTACATTATAAAGTAATAACATATTCATAAAATTTTCTAATTTATAAATGTTTTCATATGCATTATATATATTATATGTAGAATGTAAACACACACACATGTATTTCCATGGTCATATATAAGTTTGGAAAGCATTGTATATACCATTTCTCTCACTTTCCTCTAGAGATCCATCTCCAGATTAAGAACATAATAACCCTACCTCATCCTCAATTGGCGGTCAAATATCCTTACTCAGCAACACAGAATATCTATAAATTATTTCTCTCTGTAGCTTTAGAAGTAAAAATTTGCTTGGAAGTGACAAGGAAACAGATTTCAACTTAATAAAAAAGTTGAGCATATCTAAAGATAAATAAGCTGCTTTAAACAAATGGTCTTCTTGTCACTGGAAATATTCATGGAGGAGCTGCACAGTGTGTTTTAGAAGAACTTCCTAAATTGGGGAATGGGAATAATAATATCTAAGCTTCCTTCCATTTTCAGTATTCTTTGATATTATATGTTCATAGAAAAAATGTATATGACATTTAAGTTGTTATTTCCAGTACTGTGAGTTTCTAGTGATATTCTATTCTATATTCTGAGAAGTTACTACAAAGCCTTATCTGGTGCAAAAAAACTTCACTACAGAGAGTGGGAAAGTGGGAGGAGAAGGAAATCAACGATTCAAGGTATTGAATTCACAAGCATTATGTTATCACCCAGCTGGCTCCCACTATAATTACCCAAAAACCATTCTTCCAAACAGATACAACTGCCACTCCTAGTACCAGTAGAAGTGGTCGTAAAAGCAATAACATACTGTGAGGTAATACACATCGCTCTAAGGGAATGTTCCAAAGCACTTTCTTAGCATACTGGTCTTGTAGAATCTCAGTAGTTTCTATGGCCCAAAGAATGCTATGTTAGAACAAGCTAATTGCTTTACTACAGAACTTCTCTGACTTCCATTGTTAATGGAAGGTATGAATTCTGAGTAGCAAGGAAATACAGTATTCCCAAACTTATTTGATCATAGAACCCTATTTGTAGAATACCCCTTATAAAACCAATATTCTAAGGTTCACATTTTAGGAAAAAATACATTAATGTACTTCTCTGATCAATAGACTTCAATCTCATTAACTGATCAAATTGGGCTAGCAGCCATAATCGCCACACTTGCAAAACTGCATAATATTCTCTATTATACACAACATTTAGCTGCTCTATTAATTATGCAGTACTTATATCTGTGCCCACTTCACAGTACTCTATACCTACTCCTTCACTGGCAATAAAGAACAAATTAAACAAAGATCCTTACTTTTGCTTTTCAGTTTGGAATTCCTCCTCAGCTTTGCACAACTCTTCTGTAAGGCTGATAACTTGGTCACAGGATAAAGGTGGAGAAATGTAAGTTCTATCAACATGCAGGTCATCAAAGCATGGCTTCCTGAAGGCATAAGAGTCATCACAGCAGTGACCCACGCCATCATTGATAGGCTCTGCCTCATGTCTTCTGCATAAAGCTCCAAATATTAGTTTAGCCTTTTCCAAAAGAGAATTAAATTAAAAGCCATAAGGTTTGTGGTCATTATTTTCTTACTCATAAAAAAAATAAGATTATATTTAAGTTTTCTCAAATTCTAGTTTCTGATAGTCCAGCCTGAATTTCATGGTTTGGGAAAAAGCAAGAGTGTCAGGCGCATCCTAGCTCTGAGACTTGTTCTCCCTCTTCCTGTCATCCTTGGTTGAGTTTACTTGGATCCCACTCCCATGTTCCTCCCCAGTCCAGTTTATAAATTAGTATTGACTCAAGGCAGGAGTTTTCTATGCTCCATTAAATTAAAATCTAGTCTCAAGTCAACAGTATTGTGAATTTGACTCAGATATAAGTATGATAATTGTAGCAATGAAGGAATGCAAAATGAATAAATGAATGATGAAGAAAATTCTTGGATCCTATTTTAGCTATCTCCTTCATTTTCTTGTCCTCTTGTTATCTTCTAGAACTGTCACCTTGTCTTGCCCCCAATGTGTCTGATACTTATCCTAATGCTATTTGCAAGCCTGCCTGTATGACTCCCTGAGTATAATGGATACCCAAATTTGCTGTCACTTATGTATTTGGGAATGAAGTAATTAAAAACCAGTAAGCATCAACATTTAATATATGAGTTTATTCATTTTAAAAGTCACCAAAAAGATCATCTAAAAAATAAAGCTTTAGGAATATATAAGTCTAATTGAAAGAGTTCTCCAAGGTAAGCATGACTAAAAAATAAAAATGCATAATAAAATAAAAGGAAGGCAGGATTAGATAATAAAAAAAAAATTTTAATCTGCAACCAAAACAAGTGTATTTTATCAGAAGAAAGATAAACTTAGCATAAAGGAGATGCTCTACCAAGAACAGAGGGAGAAGAAAATTGTCATCAAACAAAAATTCAGTGGTGTTAATACAATACCACTTGAGAGACACCTAGAGACTAGATCTAGGAGATTTGAGCATCCAGGTCCCTGGAGAGATGTTTTCCATGTGAGGAAGGAATAATTTATTATTCTTTACTATAGCCTGAAAAAAAATATCATTCAAGACCATGACTGCCCTTCCTCTGATTCCATTTATACAAATACCCATATTCTAATTCAACTTCCCAAGTGTTTTAATTCAGGAAAAAGTATAGCTTAGTTATTAGGCTCAATTATTCCTGCCATTGGAAAGACATTGCTCATTGTAAATGAATATATTGGTATTCTGTCTAATAAAATTAATATTTGTGACTTTGGTGTGAGATAATAGAAAATATAAATATTTGGACTTTGACCCCAGTTCCTAGCACAGGGCTTCTGAAACCCTTGTAAATTTGATAAGAGCAATAGGAAGATCTTTTGTTCTAACAAGGCAACCCTGGGTAGGCTCCTGGTTTGGGGCTGGTCACCAGAAAGACCAAGCTGCAATTAGCAGCTTGGAATTTTTAGCCTCATTTCTCATTCCCCAGAGTGGGAGAGGGGCTGGAAATGGAATTAATTGATTATGTCTGCATAAAGAAGCCTCTCTAAAATCCCAATAGTATGGGGTTTGGAGAGCTTTCAGGTTGGTGAACACATCCACATACTGGGAGTGTGATGTACCCCAAATCCACCAGAACAGAAGCCAGAAGCTCTTGTACTCAGGACACTCCCAAACCTCACTCTGTGTGGACTTCATCTTACTGTCCATCTGTATTCTTTATCATATCCTTTAATAAACTGGTAAACGTAAGTGTTTCCCTGAGTTTCGTGAGACATTCTGGCAAATTAAAACCCTTGAAGGGGGTCGTGGGAATCTCTGAGGTATAACCAATCAGTCAGAAGCACAGGTGACAACCTGGACTTGGAATTGTCATCTGAAGGGGGTGGAGACAGTCAGTCTTGTAGAACTGATCTCTTAATCTGTGGGATCTGATGCTATCTTTAGGTAAATACTGTCAGGACTGAGTTAGATTGTAAGACACTCAGCTGGTGTTGCAGAGAATTGTTCGTTGTGGAGAAAAATCTATACACATCTGGTGTCAGAAGTGTTGTAAGTGTGGTAGTAGTGTGAGTAAAGGAGATACACAGGAGGAAAACTGGTTATTTTTCCTACACATTTGATTAGGATGAGTTAGTCTGAAGTCAGCATTATCTTTGAAGTTGCTGGCAAAATAACTTTTGTTGCCTTGAAAATCCAATAAATAGACCCTGGGGTATGATCCAGGCAAAAGGCCTCTTGAATCTGACATCCCCAATGTTAAGGAAGAAGCATCTTTATTCCTATTGCTAATCAAAGACAATTAGCATGAGCTGACCTTTAAGAATTTCTTCTGAGGATAGAATTATTAGGCTCCATTGACACTTCATAGGTGTATCCACTGATAGATTAATTGTTGGGGGTTGGAGATTAGAACTTCAAAAACAGGCAAACATGAAGTCACAGATATGCTTACCGTGTCCTCCACGCAGACAAACTTTTGCTCATCACATAGTGGGCAACATTTGGTGGCAGCAGCTGCCATGTTTTTCGTGAACGCAACCAACTCTTGAGCAGATAGTTGTGGGGCTTTCTTAGTATAAAGAACCAGGAGCCTAAAAGAATAATTTCTTCTTACTCTTGGCAATGACTATATGCCTAAAATGAAGAATTCTACTGTTTGCTTCAATATCCAACATTGTCTCTGATTTAGGATGAACAAAGCATTAAACTGGGTTTAATCCTATCCATTAGTCCTTGTTCCAATGGCCTAATGGCTTATTCAATATACCCAGCATTCTCTTCCAACTTCACACATTGAAATGTTAACTATGTTGCCTAGAGAAGGGTTCTTCAAAGAAACACAAGCTGAGAAAGAGCAATTAGCGGCATTGTTTTATAAGCTATGTAAATATCTAACCCATGTACTGTATATTGAAATTAATAAAATAATTTTTTTAAAGGCAGATATAAATAGACATTTTCCCAACAAAGATATATAGATGGCCAACAGGTACATGAGACAATGTTCGACATTACTAATTATCAGAGAAATGCAAATCAAAAACACAATGAGATATAACCTCACAACTATCAGAATAGCTATTATCAAAAAGACAAGAAACAAATGTTGGTGAGGATGTGGAGAAAAGGGAACACTTGCACACTATTGCTGGAAATATAAATTGGTGCAGCCTCTATGGAAATGGAGGTTCCTCAAATTAATCTTCCTGAATGGAGGTTCCTAAAATTAGAATGGAGGTTCCTCAAAAAATTAAAGATAGAACCACCATATGATCCAGCTATTCCACTTATGATTATTTATCCAAAGAAAATGGAAACACTAATTTGAAAAGATATAGGTACCTTTATTATCATTGCAGCATTATTTGTAATAGCCAAGATATGGAAACAACATAAATGTCCATTGATAGATGAATAAATAAAGATGTGGTACACACATACACACACACACACTCACACACACGCACACTCACACACACACACACAATGGAATGCTACTCAGCCCTTAAAAAGCAAATCTTGCTATTTGCAACAACATGCATGGACCTTGAGAGTATTATGCTAAGTGAAATAAGTCACAGAAAGACAATACCATATGATTTTACTTATCAGTAGAATCTAAAAATCAAAAGAAAAAACAAAACTCATAGATACAGAGAACAGATTGGTGGTTATCAGATATGTACATAGCTTATAAAACAATCCCCCTAATTGTATGGTGAAATTGTAACTAAACATATTGTGATCACTTTGTACTGTATACAAAGATTGAATTATGCTGTGTATCTGAAACTAATATAATGTTATATACTAACTTTATCTCAATCAAAAATAAATAAATATGGGTAAAATGAAAAAAAAAGAAAGAAAAGAAACACAAGCAATACGATTTTGAGTGTTTTCTTTTTTGCTTTCATGTGTCTTTATTTATGTGGAAGATTAATACTGTGTTCCTAATTACTCTAGCATTTAGTAAAACCTTTTTACTTTCTCTGTTTCTGCTTCCTGGGAAGATTCAGCTATATAGATTTTTCTTTTGCTTTCAATTGAGAACATTTGGGAAAATACAAATCTCTTTCCTATACAATATACAGGCATGTGAATATTCATAACAGTTTTCAACTTGTTTCTGTTAACATTTATCTTTAGAAATATGATTTTAATAACTCGGTCTTGTCAGACTCCAAAGACTTTAGAAATTATTGTCTTCAGAAAAAAATAGCCTACAAAAATTTGTTCCACCGTGATCCATCTTTTTCTACTTATCAAAGATAACTATTTGGATGACTACAAAATCAGACTAAGAGTAAACAGCTTCTACAATAAATATATGCAAAGGCCATTAAAGCTTTTATTGGTTGTCTACAATGTGTAGAAATAGGGCCTACAACTATTAGGAAATGGTCTCTACTTATGGAGCACACACCCCAGCGGGAGGATAGACAAGGACACTCGGTGAGTGAGAGGAGTAGAGTGCCTTAGGTGCACGTAGAATGACATTGAATCCTATCTCAGGGAGATCAGGCAAGCCTCCTGGAGGAAATGACATGTCATTTAAGATCTGACAATAATAATGAGTGAGGTAGAGGGGAGTGAAAGTGGAAGGGAAGTATTTGGGAAGTCACTGGATGTGATTTTGTTTGGGGGAGGGGGTTAAGGATTGGAGAGAGGAAAAGGAAGAAAGTTTAGTTACAGAATCAGAGTTACATTGTTTTGAAGATAATTATGGTTGATGTATAAAGAGTGGATTAGAGGTGGGCAAAGGCAATGTGAGGGAAGAAACAATTTGAAGGCCATTTTGGTAATCCAGGTGAGAGATGGTGGTAGACTGCACTAGGAGAGTAGTGGTGGGAACTGAGGGATATGGAAAGAGATTTTAAGGAGAAAGACCTGGGTTTGAGGACAATAATAAAAAAATCAGAATCAATTCTTGCATTTAGATTACAATGAAGTTTGGGGAAGAATTTAGCTACAACATTCAATGAGACAGTCACCCTAATCCAGTGGTTTGCAAACTGTGACTCCTGGACCAACAGCATCAGCATCCCTGGGAACTTGTTAAAAGTGCAAATTTTCAGGGCCCATCTCAAAAACTCTGGGGGTGTGGGGGTGGAGAGCTATATTTTAACAAGTCCTCCAGACAATTCTTAAGTTGGAGAATCACAGATCTAATACTTAAACTAGGTATTAGGAGCTGAACACAATATAAAAGTAACAAGTTAAATATACTCTCCAAAACAAGAATACTTTTTCTGGATTCATTATTCCGGACATTTAATTTAATCTCAATAATATGGGACATTATATCAAATTGAACTTTTCCTTAATACTCTGCTTCTAAAGAGACTATTATATAATGATCCTAAAGATTGCTAAAAATTGGCTTTTGTTTTTGATATATTATATTAACCTTTGAAATTTAGTGAAATGTACCAGTCTCTCTGCACACAAGTTTTGTGTGTTCCCCTGGCAAATAACTAAGGTATCTATTTATCTCTACTTTTGGTGGTAAAAATACTAAATTTGCTATATGGACCTGATTTGAAACAGACAGGGACCCTACATTAGATCTCTGTTGCAGCTTTGACTCAAAATTGCAGTCTCAAACTAAATGTCCAGGTATAAGGAGGGGCCCCGGTGAGATTGTAGGAAGGCAGCAAGGGCTTATTTGGCTCCCTAACCTCTGGGCATTGACTAAAATCTGGAAACTGGCCTGTAAAGCACTGTAAAAGCACCCAAAGTTATACAGACATCTATCTTATCGAGATGAAGTTAGCTAGGTTAATTTAGAATTGATTTTTTTCCTTGACTTCTGAAGTTTTTAAGGTTGAATGTAGACTCTTAGCAACTCTCAGCATCAAGAGTTAACAAAAACTCACTAAACGACTATAAATCTGGACAATATCTTATAAACATACCTGTCATGGAAGTTACTATCTCCTAATTTCTCACGTAAATCACAGTGATTTTTAATATGCTCATGGCTTTCACGAACCACCTTTTGAAACGTCTCTTTCTGAAAAATAAAGATAATTGCGTTTATCTATCATTGCAACAATACATCTTGAGATAAGATTGCAAAACCATCTTCTGTAATAGTTTAATGTTACTGTTTTCCTAAACCCAGGACTTTATTTACTTACTGAGTTAACAAATCTTGAAAAACACATTTTGCTGAAACAGGAATGGCTATGTACTTCATGGAGAAAAAAAAAGATATTGATATTCAGTTTCCCAAAATAAGAATTCATTTGTGATTAAATGGCATATTTTACAAGCACAAGCCAAAGAGAGATCATCAAAGGTATTTTATAGAGCTAAGTTTGATTGGTCAGTGTGTGTGGGGGCGGGGTGGTATTTTTAATAATATAGCCTTTTTACATAAACAGCAAATATAGAGATAAAGATATAAGTATAGAAATATAGATATGTATTAAGAAGTCACAATGTAATAAAAGCATGTACCAGCCTTGAATATAGTAAAACACTCCACAAATACATTTTAAAGTTAATCACATGGAATTCTCAGTGCTAACTGCAAATTTGAAGACTTCTTGAACCTGTAAATAAATTCCAGTGGGAGGATACGGGTGACCTCGCAGGCTTAGCTCTTTGGTAAGAGCACAAAATCCGGTCACCTGATTCTAATAACCAGTGTTTGTCATAGTAAAAATTTTACCAGACTTGCAAACTGTTTACTTGGATTTAACCCTTAGCCCTGGCCTTACTGCCTGTGTGACATTGGGCAAGTCATTTAAAGTTTCTGAAACTAATTACTTTCATCTATAAAATGTTGTTAGTGATTCTGGCATTGCTAATGTTACCAGGCTGTTAAGAGGATCCAATAGAACACTGGCTGTAAAGTTGCTTTGTTAACTCTAAACATCCATGCTCCTGTAAGGTACTATTATCATAAGACTATTGTGGAGGTTGGCTGGTGCTGCTATGAGAGGTTGCTAACCTACAGGAGACTAAATCACTTTCATTTATCTTCCCTTTGGGGACAGGAAGATGCTAGTGTACCTGCTTGAGCTCAGACAGGACAAGAGATGCCTTCGTTTTCCACCAGACCCCCATCTCTCTCTCTGTAAATATGTAAACCATCGATTAGAATAACAAAAGCAAGAGCTACCTGGCTCCTGGTAACCCTAAATAACTAATCATCTGGTCAGATTTGTATGGTCATCTGCCTTTTTCATGTTAAATGTGTAACAGGAGCTGCTGCCTTTAAACAATAAGATTTCTAACCTGAAATAGGAACAATTTCCTGACCTGCTTGGTGGAAATAGTTGACCTTCTCAAGCCCTACTAGGCTATACTTTCATGTTACCTTCTATTGTACCAAGATGACTTTCACTTTAAAGAGGAGATTGCACGGAGAAGGTTCCGAGAAGCACAGACTCTATAAGACAGTGTGTATGATTTGTGTGTATGATTTGCATAAAGAATTGCCACAGTATGATGATATGGCCTTTGTTTTAGATGGAAATCGTATTTCTTATGCAGTGCTAGCAATTAGCAAGAACATGCATAATCATCTTACTAACAGCACTGTAATTTTTCCTATGTTTGTAATCACTTATGTATTAAGTAAAAGGTTGAAAAATAAAAGGGCATTTACCCCATGGCTATAGCATTCCAGAGGATTTTCTAATTTACAGCATTTTTCCAATAAATTTTGATATACTATAACCACTCTCAAAATCACTGGAAGTGCCAACTCTGGATGCCTTCTTGAATATTCATAAAGAAACCTGTAGCCATATGAAACATATTAGAAAGTAAACAGTAAAAGTCAAAGGCCATTAGTATTCTTTCAAAGCCAATTATAATTAAGAAATGTATTAACTATTTTAACTGACCTTAAGACATTTGGAAACCTTGGGAGGCTGGTAGTTTTATTGACTACATTTCAAGATAAGTATTCCAAATCAATAAAATTATGTAATTTTTTCAAAGTCACACAGTAGTGAGTGGCAGATCCAGAACGTGAACCTAAAATATCTTGATTGGCTGATAGCTCTTGGACCAGGATCTCTACTTACTTTTACTAGAAATTAATTTCAAGTGTTTGGGTGAGAATATATTTTTCTCAAAGATCTCTGAGGCTAGATTTTATAAGTATTACAATTCTTTTGAAAGAAAGTGCTAGCTACATATTAATTCACCGTCTTACTTTCTTTTCCACATAAACCTTCAAGCATGAGTAGTTCATGCACAATCTACACATTCTTCTGGGTTAAAAGAAAGGAAAAATTGGACTCTAGAACATTTTCAAAGGAACTATAGAATCATAGGAAGCACCTTAGCAGTGGCCTTATCCAAACACTTCAGTTTTACAGCTGGAACACAAAAACCTGGAGCAATTAAGTGGCTTAATCTACATTCCAAAGTTTACACATGACAAAGCTAAACTGGAATTCAGGTCCCCAATTTAGAGTCTAATGTGATTTTCACTAGGAAATCATGCCTATCAACTTTTTCGATATCAAATACAAGTTTAGAAATAAGTGGGTTCAGGAAGTGACATTTACTTTTACAAGGCATTATCAAATGTAATTTCAGAAATATAGCCGTAGTCATTCAACAAAGAACTTTAAAGAAAACTCAAATTCTTATGCTTTGTTGGAATGTAGTTGCTCCAAATGTTTCACAAAGTGACTTCAGAAATATTTCAATCATACAGCAATATTGCCTTAATACTATATATTGAAATCAATTTGCCTTATGCACAAATTGATACACACTTCTGAATGGACACAAGAGATCTTAATACTCCATCTCTCTAATCTTTAAATGCCACACCAATGGTTTTGGTAGTAGATATTAAATTAATTAGAAGAGCTTACTAGGTATATTAATCTGAAGCTCTTACTAACAGATAACTCTAAGACCCTTAGAGCAAAGTTTGCAAACACTGGACATCCACTACGTTTTTAAAATTCCCTGTTATTTGTTAACATTTAAAAATCTAAAGACTTCCAGCTTCTCTCAAAATGTAGTATATCCAACCATCCAAAGCCTGCATTCCATATAGTAATTAGTGGCTGAAGCTATACGGTAGCTGCTGTGGACGAAAAAGGGGCCACTTACTAAACGTGGAAAAAGGGGAGGCCAGCATGATGGGCCTTACAAACTCAGAGAACAAAATTAATCATGTAGGGTGGTCTGAACATATAAATTCCTACCTAAAAGCAGGTCATGGCAGGTAGTCACATCCTGGGCCTAACTTTCTTGATAAAGTTCAGTTTTTACCTAAGTGAGCCTGTCTTTTGTCTTTTTTGCATTTAACAAACTCTTGGAATGTCACAATAATCTTTTTCCGGCCCCTGAAGGCACAACAAACCGCAGGAGACCACAGAATCCTTCATTGTTAACTTGTTCCCCAAATACCATCTATAAGTGTTGTTAATGTTAATTATTAACTAACCCACCAATGTAAAAGAAATTCATGTCTCTGTTTTACTTCTTATCCAATCCTGGAGATTTCCCCACTTTCTTTCTCCCAACTCCTTGATCTATTACCAATGGGGTTCATGTAATCCTCCTTACATGTCTTCCTTTAATTCTAATGTGTAAAATAAACTGCAAAACTGCCTTCTCTGGAGCATTTTCTCAATCTGTTGAGATTTTGCTTCTCGGCAGTCGTCATCATCAGTTTGGCTCAAATAAACTCATTAAAATTCTCTACAGTTTGGACGTTTCTTATGTCAACACTGCCAATTTGGGACTTCACAAAACATCTCTTGGTCACAGTTCCTATGTAGGCACTCATTTACATCACTGGCTAACCTCTGTCATCATGTAAGTTTATAACTCCATATAATATTCCAAATAATTCATAAATATAATATTCCATCATTAAGATTTTACAAAAATCTATATTACTCTTGTAGGAAATCGTCTTGCTTGTCAGTGAATTGTTTGCATACAAATCGGTCTTCTGTAAACCTGCTGAGTGGCCCAGAGGAAAGATCAGGTTTTTCATCATTTTCTGAGTTGATAATGCATTCCCCTCGGAATGGCGCTGGCAGTGCACAGCATGGAGTGATCTTGCTGGATAGGATAGCCTGTTTAGAGCAGGTATAGTTCATGAGCTGGCTCTATAAAACATAAAAGGTAACAGTTATTTTTGATGACTTCATTCTGAACTTATTTATTTTTATCAGTAGTAGAAACCAGAGAAAAAACTTTACATCTTATATTGCTTTATCTTTGACAAACTGAAAGACCAAAAAAGTCATTTATAGTGACTCATTCTAATAAGAAAAGCTTATTTCTCTATTTGAGCTTACTCGAGTGTCTTTTAACATCTCTTGTTAAGGGTGGAAAATTTTCAAGTGAGCCAACTAGCTAAGTCAGCTACAGGGAAGAAATATCTTTAGATACCAGAAGTTGCCCTACTTGCTTGGGTGTGGGTTAGGAACTGTATTGTATAAGATATGAAGATGGCCAATGTCTGCTTCTGTAATCCACTTACTTGTTAATTAAGGGTGTGGTTCGGGGCAAAGATATGCTAACAGCCGACTTCTGCTTCTGTAATCTGCTTGCTTGTTCAGAAGACCACCAGGATATGGTCTTAAGCTTTATAAGCTGCCTCCTCTGAAAGCTCGGGGCTGATCTCCTCTAACCCTGCCTGGTAGAGAGCCAGTCACCGGCTGGCTAATAAAGGCTCATAATTAATCTCAATTGGCTCCGTGGGTCTCAGAATCGTTTGCGCCATAACACTCTTAAAGAACTTTAAAGGGAGATAGACCATATTATTGTTTCCATGTTTAGTCCAATGAAATACAAATGAAGACTTTTATTGTCTTGCTTTTGTTTGTATTGTTTAAGAAACATTTGTCCCTTGTCATTTATTGTATGTATTACTATTATATTACTATAATATTACTATTATACTTACATATTTAACATATCTACTTATACATCATGCACACAAATAATTGTGTGTGTGTGTGAATAAGCTAGCCTCTACACTTAAGGAACTCACAATCTAGTTGGAGAATCGAATAATTAAACAATAATAATAGAAGTTGTAATAGAAGTAGCATATATGATACTTTGGAAGAAAAAAGAGATTTGCAATCCAGACCAAATGGAGGTCAGAGCAAAAATCTTGAACAATTTGAGTCTTGAAAGACAAATGGAAGTTAAATGGAAACAAGGAGGAAGAGCATTCTAGAATTATTCATCCTTGTATGTGAAGAATCTTAGAAGTGAGAGAACATGATACATTTGCGAAATGATGTATAGGATATTTGGAGGCTATCGAGAAAATTTAGTTGAGAAATGATGAGGCTTGAACCAAAGGAATAGTTGAGTATACTTAAGAGCTACTGAGAAGTAGAATTGACGAGATTTTAAAATACCATAATTAGATTGGAGGCAGGGGGTGAGGTGAGGACAAAGAATCTAGAATGGTATAAGACTCTGGGTTGATGGTATCAATTTACCGAAACTGATATTCAAGAGAAAAAAACAGATTTGAAGAGGATGGCTAAAAAGAGAAACCAAAGAGTCCAATGCTGGAATATAGAGTTAAGATGATTTAAGGCATTTATTAGGCATCTTCGTGGAGAGTTCCTCTAAGCAGTTGGCACGGTAGATTAAGGACTCTGGAAAGAATGGGCCAAAGGTGTAGATCTCTGTCATAAGTTGAAGCTACATTATGGGTTCAGGTTGAGACTGATAAGAAAAGAGTGTGTGCATTAGTTAAGTAACTAGCAAGCTCTCAGTGTCTTAATGGAACCAAGTTTTTTTCTATCTCAATTAAGTCCTATTGTGAAGGGAGGAGTAGTGCCTCTAGGCAGTAGTTCAGGGAATCAGACTGACAGAGCCTCTGTCATCTTCAAGGGATGGCTTCTAATATTGCCTTCAGGTTGTGGGTGTTTGGGCCAGGAGATTTTTATGGGCCAGGCTTAGAAATGACATAAATCACTTCTGACCAGAACTCAGTCAGGTGGCCCCACCTAGTTGCAAGACAGACAAGAAATGTAATTCTTGGCCCAGCAACTTCTACACCATGGAAAAGGAGAATGAATTCTTGCTGATGGCTAGCCAGCTCTTAGTAATGTTTAAAATAAGAAAGGAAAAGACCAAGACTAGATCTATTGGGAATGCCAATTTTCAAAGTGTAGTAGAAGAGGGGAAGACAACTGATAAAAATAACTGTAAGAACACAGGCATTACAGGCAGATGAAAAACTTCTACCATCTATTGTCTTCTAGATAGCACCTTTGCAGGCATCACTAGAAAAATGAACTAATACAGTGGTTGACAGCTGTAGCTCTAAACTCGGACGGTCTGAGTTCTAATCCTGGTTTTGCTACTTCCTAACTGTGTGACCTAGGCAAGAAACTTTACATCATTGTGCCTCAATTTCCTAATCTATAAAATGGGGATAAAATAATACTTACTTTCTAAGGTTGTAGGAATTAAATGAGTTAATATTTATTAAGAACAAAGAAAGAAGCCTAGCTCAGAGTAAGTGATAAAATAATGTTTGTCAAATAAAAATGAAATGCTTAGAATTAGTGTCTGACACACAAAAAAATGTTTTTTTAAAAGCTAGTATTATAGCAATTATTATACATTTCTAGAATGTTGGTTTAATAACGCCTTAAAGTCAAAGAGAGAAAACCTTGTAAAATTGAATTGTGTTGACTGAGCGATACAATAGACTGATAAACTATATTAATTTATATCACTTAATATTAAAAGTTAATCTATTATAAGCATATTTGCTTTGTGAGTCAGAGTGATATTTTGACCATGGTATGATATAATGAGCACTAATAAAAACAGAAAACTTTCTAGGACACACAACTCAAATGTATACAATCCATACACATTTCTGAAAGCATTAGGAAAAATACCCTAATCATAAGAGAATTAAATCAATATTAAAAAAAAAAAAACAGTGGAATATAATGTATAAAAGAAATGATAGTTCAAGTGAAATAATTATTTTAACAAAATTATTTAAAAATAATGAGTATAAACAAAGAAGTCAACCAAAACAATCAAGATAAAAGCATCTAAGAAAATTTGAGAGAATTAGTAAATTAAAAGCAGAAACACAGTAGAATTGATAAATAAGTCCAAGAACTTTGTCTCAGAAAAGAGCAGTAAATTAAACAGTCCTTTCTCAAAGCTAATTAATTTAAGAAGAAAACACAAATACATGGGTAAAAGAAAGTATAATTACATAATTGATTTTTTAATTATCAAATATTATTATTATTATTATTATTTGTAGAACTCTGTTCTTAGATGAGAAAATGCAGAAGGAGACTTTTCAAGGAAAATGTATATTTAAAACCTTGACAAAAAATAAATACATTCTCATTATTCTCATTTGTTATATAAATACTGAATTCGGGGGTGGAGGGTTGGCGGGGACTGAATCATCAACCCTAGGGGAAACACAGGGTTAGATTCCTGCAAGTCTCTGGGCACATTTTTCGTCAACAGATAAAGACATAACCTTGTTTTATGTATCTTTCTGTTTAAAGACACCTTACTTAATATATATTGGTGATCTATTCACATTGAACTCACAGCCACCGGCACTGTTATTCATTCATGAACAAAGCTTATTTAGTACAAGTATTTTCTCCCCAACCCACATCACGGTCTTCTTGTGCTTAGAACAGTAGACCACTCAGCACTACCCTTGAGGCCATTTTAAACAGCTAAATCACCAAGAAAAGGCACAAAAATGAGGACAATGTGGCATTAAATAGACTGCAAAAAGGACATATTTACAGTATAAGAGCTAGAACAAGAAGGCCAAATATCATCTGGGTTGGTTCCATCTCAGCTGGGACTACATGTATCAGGTGATCCAAATTTTCCACTGCTCTGAGCATGCACAAGTCTGTGAATTACCACAAAAGTGCTGTGAATATTGATTTTGGAGTTCCAAATAAATTTTGACAATTAGGTGAATTCATAAGCACAGAATTTGTGAATAATGAGGATGGACTGAAAAATGCAAAAATAAATTCATAACAAAAGAAATGAAGAAGCTGTCATACCAGCTTCTAATTTTATCTTTGCTTATTTCACAGACAAGTTCTTTTAAATCTTCACAAAACAAATAAATCTCAATACAATATAATTTATTTCAGAAAAATCAAAAGGAAAAAATTCTAAATCATTTTTTAGGAATTAGCATAACTGATACCAAAATCTGATAAGTGGTAATTACTTTTTTAAATTCATTATATACCATTGTCGCCTTTATTTAAGAATTATTTTAAGGGCTGAACTAAGTTTGAAGAAAAGAGAAGATCTTACCCTGCCAAACACACATGCTACTGCATTTCCATCACAACAGGTCTGATGTAGATTTTTAATATCAATGGCCAATTTGGCAATTTCAGAAAAGTTAGCTTTAGGTTGTTTTTTAGTCAGCAGAACCAATTCCCTGAAAAGAAAAATAAGTACATTTTAAACAATATTTTGAATTAAATTCTTTCCAAGATTAGTTCTAGCTCAATGAGTAACCAAAAGAACAAAAACACAGTTGCAAATGTAGGGCGAGGAGGATATTATAAATGCTTTCTATTTCTCAGTGATAGCACCCACAGTCGTACATGATCTGTCACAAAACAAATACGATTCAACACGTAATCAAGGAATATAGTCATTTTAATCATTTAAATTATTGCTTAAGGAAGTTTAGTTGCTTAGAAAGATAATTTGGATATTTATCTGACCTGACTTTCCAAGTAAAATTTTTCATCATAAAAAAAAAATATTACAGGAGGCTTGGGTCTCCTTTGCCTTTCTTTGTTGACAACTGAGCACATCCCTTTAATTTCTCAGGGAATAGGGGAAATGGGCCTGCCTCATAAGGAGAACTGAGCTTCCAGACAGCCCAATGTCATCCTTAATTGGGGGAGAAAGTGATATAAGGAAGACGCATGTCTTCCAGTGTCGAATTGAACAGAAACTCACAATCTGGGCCAGGAAAGAGGCACATTGAGTAAGATCAGATTCTCCTCCCACCCTAAACCCTTACAGCCCCTCCCAAAAAACACCACTGCTTTTTGTGTTCTGCATAATATTGGAGCCAAAATCTTTCCTATCTTCCAAGAGAAAAGAATACCTTTCAGCCTCCAGCCTTTACTATGCAGAACAATTAAGTGCCTGAATCTGAATGTACAGAATGTTTGTGCACTAGGAAGAGACTAAGGAATTTGAGAAGATGGAAGAAATTGAGGCAGGAGATAAAGGGTGAAGGTGAGGATTGTGTAATTTCATGCACTATCTAGCCTATCAAACGCTAGTAGCCTATTTTGGTTTCATAGTAATATTCGTAATAAATTAATATTCATAATAAAAATAAACCTAGCCTATTGAACAGGCTAGTAGCGTACATGTAGAGAAAGGAGCCAGGACTGAGAGATATTATTAAACAAAAGATAAATGATTTTTCAAATGAGTTTAACCAAAAGGGGTGATCCAACTGTGATGAAGTCCACAAATCTAAATAGATAACTTACACTGCTTTTGCTACTTTGTGGTTGAATTTAATTCCAATTTCACATAAATGGTGGTGCCTCAAAGATATTTCTTTAATGTATTTTCTGATGGGTTCTAGCTGTAATTAGAAAAACAACTCATCTAAGAAATATGGCAGAACAACAAAAAAGTTAATTTTATCATAAGTGAAGAAGAGAGAAAAGTAAAAATTGTGTATCTACTAAAAATTAGAAAGTTTTTAGTGTCTTATTTAAAAGATGCCAAATGCAATAGCATAATGCATTACTGTTTATCGATAATATGTGCTACAGTTTTGCTATACATATTAATGAAGTGCCCCTGCCCCAAATATGTTCATATTCTTTAACTAGGGACTTTTTATTTTTGTAAGTATTGCAAACAAACTTTTCAAGATAAAAACATAATAATGAAAAAGAAAAACATGCATGTTTTGTTATGATAGCAAAAATTTGGAGACAAATAAAATGTCTCAACAGAAGGGTGATGATTAAATAAATAATGGCACATTATTTTTGAAAAGATATGTATTTCTAATAAAAAGTATGTTTAATCTATAATCAAAACTATATATTCAGTGTGATTACAACAATCTACAAAATAAAATTTATAAATGAAAAGATGAATAAAAGAAAATATACCAAAATTGATATCTCTGTATGGTAGAAATATAAGTAATATTTGAAAATTTCAGAAAAGTTCTATTTTTTCACTTAAAACATTATATTGATCATATAGTATTTTTACTTTAGGTACTCACGCTTTAAAAAGCTTTTTTTAAGAACACGTTAGAAAATATATACAAAGTAAATATTCAAACCAAAAAACTGGCAAAATAATTGTAATTATATTTTATAATTAATTATAAATATAAGTATTTTTATCCTTATTTTGTTATCTTATACTCATTTGAAATTAAACACAAACAAGCTTATCTACTTCATAAGAGAGTATCTGAGAACTTAACTCATAAAATTGTATCTAATCACTGACACAATTTTTTTGCACAATTGGTTATGTATTTTTTTTCTAAGGATGGAGCCAAAACTGCTAGGAACAGACATCCTGGAAGCAGCAAGACTATAAACATCACAAAGTGAGGAAGAGGAGGAAAGAACTTTTAGTTAACTTATAAGCATCTGTTTATGCTTAAGAGCAAGTGGCATGTTACACATTAAGGAAAAATTTCCACTGAAGAGGATTAAGGTTAAAAAAACTTTATAACTTAAATTAATAAGTGCCAAGTTATCTACAAAACTCATCTTAATGAAAAGCTAATTTTTCAGAAATTCCAAGTAATGAAACGTAAGTCTGCATGATTACTTGCTTTTAGTGTTTAATTAATATGAAACCAAAGAAGAGAAAGAGAGAAAAAAAAAAAGACTGTTCTGCTTAGGAATTCAGAATTGGCTTCAGAAGGAATTGGAGTTCACCACAGAAAGAATGGAGAGGGAGGTAAATATAAATATATGATAATAGCTACAGTTATTGAATACTTAGCATATGTCAGCAACTCTTTAGCTACATTATTTAATATCTTACACAAGGGAGACAACGAAGAGCTCAATAGAAAAAATAGGTTTAGAAGAATAGAGAAATAGGGGATTAAAGGAATATGATATAAATTCTCACTGAATAGAGCAAAGAAAACAGCAAGGAAAAAGTGGCTCTGCATTTAGCTTTGATTATGCTTCCTAAATTTTAATGACTATACAAATTGCCCAGTTATCTTGTTAAAATGAAATTCTATTTAGTAGGTCTGGAGAAAAACTTAGATTCTACATTTCTAACAAGATGCCAGGTGATGCATATGTTGCTAGTCCATAGTCCACACTTTCTACAGCAAGGCCCTAAATAATAGTTAACAAACGAATATTTTACCTTTATTTGGAAGCATTCAGTCTTATTTTCTTCTTGGCAACATGACTGAATAGCTGTTTCATAGCAAGCAGACATCGTCAGAATAGTGGGTCCATATAAGAATGGATGTTTTCTAGAAGTTTCATAAATATACCTATAATGTGACAAATATGAAGATGTGTAATTTGGAATTCAAAAATAAGTGCTGATGCCGTTTCATAAAAACTTAGGATTCATTAATTTTGTTGACCTGAAAATTTTAGAACATTATGGTGAAAGAAAATTTTAGAACATTATGGTGAACATTATACTTAAACGCATCGAATGTTCACTGTGGACAGATCATGGTAAGGTTAGTCAGACTTTTGCCGAGTGCCCACAAAGTGACCTAGCTGTACCTTCTAAGCCAGTGGGGAAATAAACCAATACTCAAAACGTTTCATTCTTATATAAATAGTAGAAGATAGAAAGTTAAATGTCAAAACTGAAGTTTTGTAGATGCAGGAGGGAATTAAATTTAGAAGCCATTGGTGGGTGGAGAGGAGTCTCTCAAGATCAAGTTCTTTCTGAACTACAAAAGTTACTATGCTATCTTTTGATTAAGTCCAAAAATAGCTGACTTTTTCTCCAGCTTTGATATAAATTACTGTTTCCTTAATTGAGAATTAAGTAAAGTTCTTGATTTATAATTATGAGGCAAGTAGGTAGAAATCTATTTTTCCCTTGAATATTTATGGTTGTATGTATATAAGTTAAAATCAGCACATAAAATCACTCCTTAATTACTGACTTCATTGTAACTATTCAAGAAGAGGTTAGATTCACTGCCTGAGTATTGATTAGACTTTTTAATCCCTGAATATTCAACCTAAATCTGATTCTATACTTCTCACCTATAGTAGATAGCACTACAGTAAATAGGTAGCTAAGTTCACATTTTGATTTCCACTTGGTTGCCCAAAACCCCATTCCTTAGTCCTTTCTCCCTAAGTGGCTGGGGCCACTTAATTTTTTCTTGAAGGCTCTGTAGTCTCTGAGACAATTTTGGCCTTCTATGGGTAAGTGGAAGGAATTTAAGTTATTTAGCACCAAGTCATCCTATCTGCTCATTCATGTCTGTTCTAGAGTTTCGTGTCTAAAATCTGAAATCAAATCTCCACCGTGCTCCTTGCACTCTAGATCCAGCAATCAGATATTGGCCTTATTTCCATTGTCCGAGACTGTATTGAGAAGATGGCCAGAACCTCATTCCTTAAGAACTGAGGCCTGGTATTTATTTCTCTTGTCATCTCTACCTTTTTAAGTATTGATTTCCTGCCTCTAAACCCTGACCACTTACTAGCAACCCACTCTCAACAGATAGACTTCTACACTAACTAGAAAAACAAAATATAAGAGTGCCTACCCATTTGCTGTAATGCTATCCACTCCAGATGAGAATTATAGAATCGTAGTTACTGAGTAGAAAGCTCATCTCTGTCTAATCTACAGTTTTTACTTACTCCTAGGTCCCCAGCGACTGACCATATTTCCATGCCTATCACACACCCTCTCTGCTATCCCTTGACGAACATCCTAAATACCAACACCCTGCCTGAGCTCTCTGTCCCTAGTCCTCTCTTTTTCTTATGCTTTGCCTACTTGACTATACCTTTCAAAGTAATTTGCTACTGGTCTGACCAATCTAATTCTTAAGGAGATGGGTCCTTTACAGGTACTAGTCATTTTTCATGTTTCATGGCACAGACATATCCATGCCCTTTTCAGTTCCTAAGACCATAATTGTGATTCTGAGGGAGAAAAAAATATATCTTAGCTCAAATCTTCACTTTAATTTCATATAATAAAGCATTCTATTTGTAA